>NC_083773.1:1478684-1513041 GCF_963514075.1 Conger conger | reverse complement strand
AGGGCTCTGATGGAGCGCACAGGGCTGTTTCCACACTTCCACGCTTCTTTGAGGTACGATTTCTGTCCCCGAATACCTGCAGCCCTGCCCTCTGTGTCCACTGCAGCACTGCAGCTCTGCCCTCTGTGTCCACTGCAGCTCTGCCCTCTGGGTCCACTGCAGCCCTGCCCTCTGGGTCCACTGCAGCCCTGCCCTCTGGGTCCTGCCCTCTGGGTCCACTGCAGCCCTGCCCTCTGGGTCCACTGCAGCCCTGCCCTCTGGGTCCTGCCCTCTGGGTCCACTGCAGCCCTGCCCTCTGTGTCCACTGCAGCCCCGGAGAGCGGCTTTTATTTGGAATGTTGTTTTTTCAGCATTCTGTTCCGAGTCAGAGTTCTAGAACTCCCGTGCGATTGGCTCCCCAGCTGGCATTGTGACATCAGCAGGAGAACAGAGTGAAACACACTTTACAATCAGGCTACATGGAAATGGAATTTACTAATGTAGTGCTTAACATGAATAAATTCATGCACAAATGCATTAATTAAGCATGCAATTAACTTTTGATTGGTTCATGTAACGGTTAAGTACTAACTAATGCATTAGTTACATGGATATTTATAAACATATTAGTATACAATTATATACAATTAGTTAACCATCAACAAATACGTCAACGGTTTTTTTTTCTCATTGATGAAAAAAACACAGTACTTGTACAAATGCCAAAACAAAACTGTATAGACTGTATAGTTACCGAACTACATTAGTTATTGCCGAACCATGTTCCCTTATTGAGTGTTAGCACTGTTCAGTAAGGGCCCTTCCTGTCATAATCCGTGTTTTCCGCCCCCCCCCCCCCCCCCCCCCCCCCCCCCCCGCGGCCGTCTCTCAGGGCTCCCTTCACGTCCATATGCCAGAGTTCAGAGGTCACCAGCAGCCTTTTAATGAATGTAAACGCAGAGCGCTCCCTCCGCAGCGCAGCGCAGCGAGAGCTGTGTGCTTCAGAGTGCAGTCACGTCGGCTCAGGGACCCGGGGAACACTCGACCTCAGGCTTCAATTTCACATATTACTGAATTATGAGTATAATATAAATTCCTTATATATTTTCCAGAAAACAGCCCTGGGTAAAATTTGAGTAATGAAACGAAAGTCTCGCTCTCATAAATGTTTCATAAATGTTAAAACACCAACTAATTAAGCCTCTGTGATTACATTATAGAGGGTCTCTGTCTCACTGCAGCAATGAAATGAATTGTATCATTAATTAATGCACATTCATACGAGACATTTAGGCTTTTTTGCTCAGAAAAATGCACAAAATGTAACTGGCAACTCTGGAGAAATTGGAAATGAGGCAGATCAGGACCAGAACCTAAGAAACCTTAGAACCTTGAAGCCTTTTTTGTTGGGGCACTGACAGCATCAAAGGGGTTGATTGGATGCCCAAGAGGGGCTAAGGTACATGACTGGGACCCGGAAGGTCGGTGGTTCGAGCCCCAGTGTAGCCACAATAAGATCCTGTTGGGCCCCTGAGCAAGGCCCTTAACCTTGCATTGCCCCAGGGGGGATTGGCCCCTGCTTAGTCTAATCAACTGTAAGTCACTTTGGATAAAAGCATCAGCTAAACAATGATAATAAAATACACGAGAGGAAGCGGCCATCTTGCCCCCACTCCCTTCACCACCAACTCCCTTCAACCCCCTTCAACCCCCTTCAACCCCCTTCAACCCCCTGGGTGGTAAACAGGACTTACAGTACATTTCTGCTCACAAATATCCCTGTGCTGGTTGAGAAAAGGGTGTTGTGCTGCTTGAGAAAAGGGTGTCAGAGGAAAGCGGACTGAAGCGTTAAGACGCGGTGCAGAACAGGAGAGGTGGGGACCTCCCTGGCCCTGTGCAATGGCCTCTGGCCCTGTGCAATGGCCCCCTCCTTAACGAGCAGAGGGAGGGGGAGGGAGAGTGAGAGGGAGAGAGGGGGGGAGGGAGAGGGGGGGAGGGAGAGGGGAGGAGGGAGAGGGGGAGGGAGAGGGGGGGAGGGAGAGGGGGAGGGGGAGGGAGAGGGGGAGGGGGAGGGAGAGGGAGGGAGGGAGGGGGAGAGGGAGAGAGGGAGGGAGAGGGAACGAGCGAGGGAGGGAGGGGGAGAGAGGGAGGGAGGGAGAGAGAGAAAGGGAGAGAGGGAGGGGGAGAGAGGGAGGGAGGGAGAGAGAGAAAGGGAGAGAGGGAGGGTGAGAGGGAGAGAGGGAGGGAGAGGGAATGAGGGAGGGGGAGAGAGAGAAAGGGAGAGAGGGAGGGTGAGAGGGAGAGAGGGAGGGAGAGAGGGAGAGAGGGAGGGGGCCATGTCCGACAGTAATTATTAGAACAGCGTGAGAGGGAGCGTTCACAAGGCCACAGCTTCAGCTGCAGAACCACTGGGGCTCAGAGCTCAACAGGGTTATTAATAGAGAGAAAAACAGAGTGAGTCTGGACCAGGAGAGGAGAGGGAGAGAGGGAGAGAGAGAGAAGAGGGGGAGGGGGAGAGGGTGAGAGAGAGAGAGATCAAGAGAGAAGAGGGGGAGAGGGTGAGGGAGGGTGAGAGAGAGAGATCAAGAGAGAAGAGGGGGAGGGAATGTGGGAGGGTGAGAGAGAGACGGACATTACTTTATTGTCTCTACTTGGGAAACTTATCTTGCAGCAATACTAAAAAACAAACCAAAGAAAACTAATAAAAACATGAGACAAAATGATGATGCATGCACAACAAAATCACATCATAGAATAAAGGACATTGTCTAATACATGAAGACACTTCACAAATACAACACAGAATATTTAATCGCTGGAGAGAGAGATGGGTGGCCTGGGTTTGAGGCATTGTGTGAGAGTGTGAGACAGACAGAGAGAGAGCGATACAGAGAGAGAGGGAAGGAGAGCAGGGCTGGTTTTAGGAGAGGGACAGGGAGAGTATTTTGGCTGTTTACTCTGTGAGAACTAGGCTGAATGCTGTGGTGTTGGACAACTGTTCCTCTTCAGACAGCATAGCCTCATGTGTATGCCATGTGCAGAGATCAGGAACACGTGTGTACGTGCGTGTGTGCGTGTGTGCTTGTGTGTGCGTGTGAACAGTCGCATGTTTGTGAAGAGAGGTCACGAGTTTGTATGTCTAGGACTGTACGACACAAGCGACACAACGTCTCACACAACCAAAGCACTCAGCGTTCTGGGCCTCGAGCATCAGGAGAACATCCTTTCCCCTGCGCTCGAGAGAGCAGGCTAGGCTGGTTCTTCTACAGCTGCAGGACTGCAGCCAGACGCCTGGGAGACTTCCCTAGCCTCCATCATCCTGTTATTAATTATTAAAGATGGAAGCAACGATATTAAAGTTCCGCGGCGGGGGGGGGGAGCTGCAGGCTTCGTTATGGACCCCCCCCCCCCGCAGAACGAGGCATCTCCGGGATACAGCTGTCAGGGTTACGGACAGTTAACGCTGGGAGGGGTGTAGGCATTTTCCTTAAATTATGGTTCAGCAGCGAAAACCGTTTGGGCCCCATTACTGCTCTTATTATTGTTTTTCTGTTGTTCCCTCCGCACAGAGGAAGTTACCGCACTGTACTTTTCATATATTATTTATAAGCAGTGTCAAATATTTACAAAAGCAATTCAAGCTAAGAACTTTTCTCAAGGGTACAACAGCCAGCTTGGGATCGGAGTATGTAACAGACGCAGTCTGTAATGGATACAGTCTGTAGCGTATGCAGCCTGTAACAGACGCAGTCTCTAATGGATGCAGCCTGTGACTTATGAAGTCTGTAACAGAAGCAGCCTGTGACTTATGAAGTCTGTAACAAACACGGTCAATAACAGAGGAAGACTGTAACAGAAGCAGTCTGTAACCCATGCTGTCTGTAATGGATGCGGCAGACACAGTCTGTCAGAGATGCTGTCTCAGTCTGTCAGAGTGACAGCTCTGTTATCCCAGCACAGGAAGGAGTGCAGCTGTCCTTCCACACCTCTGTGTGCCCGATGTGACTGAACCTGTCAGTGATCCCCCATTACCTCCAACCCCCCCAGCAGCTCCCTGAGCCCCCCCCCCCGCCCCCCCGTTGGAGTGCAGGGCTAGGCTGCGTCAGGATCTCCCGCCCACACGCAACGTTACAGAGGGTTTATCCTGCGTTACGGTGCGTTCATCCTGTGTAACGGTGCGTTTATCCAGCGTTACAGTGCGTTTTGCGTTACGGCAAGTTTATCCGGCAGGATCCCCCGCCCACGCGCTGCGTTGTGATGTGTTTATCCTGCCTTACGGCTGAATCGCAGGCCGTGCCGATTGATTTCTGTCCTGTGGGTAAATTCTGCGTGTGGACTTCTGAGCCTCCCCACCTCCTCACTTCCGTCCTCCTCCCTCCCCACCTCCTCCCTCCCATCCTCCCGAGTCGGTCTCCCTCCCTGGGCTCTCTCGCTGGGGGGGCACCCCCGGAGCACAGCTTTAGCTTTAGTTACCCCCCCCCCCTCCCCCCCGGGACCCGGCCCCCCACCGCCTCCCCCCTGCGTGGACCCCCCCCTCCCCCGCTGGGAGACCTGTGGAGAGCTCCCCCTCGGTGGTTTGGACCTCATGCTGTTTACTTTCCAAAGCTGCTGAATCCGCACTCTGGCCTCTGAGCGCCATACATTATTCATGGCGCTAGCAGTTAGCATTACTCTGATTTTCTCATACGGCAAACCGATGGTTTAAACTATACAAGGTCGCACTCCCACACGCTTAAGGTCACACACACACGATACTATCGAACATGTGCCGCAATCAAACTTTCGTTCTGCATAAATATTCCCTGGGGAGAGCTGTGTTGCTTGTAGAAACCGTGCAGTCCATTGACTGATTGATTCATTGATTAAAATAATTGATACAGTATTTAAATTATGCATTAGTAATCTCTGTAGATAGCTTTTATTCATGGCGCAACTCTCCTTTTGGAGTGTGGAACACAAATTGCTGGGGCTGGTATTGGTTAAAAGCTCATGTTTCATGCAAGAACATATTCAGCCCAAAATCTGAGCAGCGTGGCTCATTTGCAAAACGCCAATGGGAAGCAGACACATCCAACAGCATCGTGCAAATAAACCCTGCCCTGAGCTGGCTGCTATAGGTCCTGAGCTGGCTGCTATAGGTCCTGAGCTGGCTGCTATAGGCCCTGAGCTGGCTGCTATAGGTCCTGAGCTGGCTGCTATAGGCCCTGAGCTGGCTGCTATAGGCCCTGAGCTGGCTGCTATAGGCCCTGAGCTGGCTGCTATAGGTCCTGAGCTGGCTGCTATAGGCCCTGAGCTGGCTGCTATAGGCCCTGAGCTGGCTGCTATAGGTCCTGAGCTGGCTGCTATAGGCCCTGAGCTGGCTGCTATAGGCCCTGAGCTGGCTGCTATAGGCCCTGAGCTGGCTGCTATAGGCCCTGAGCTGGCTGCTATAGGCCCTGAGCTGGCTGCTATAGGCCCTGAGCTGGCTGCTATAGGCCCTGAGCTGGCTGCTATAGGCCCTGAGCTGGCTGCTATAGGCCCTGAGCTGGCTGCTATAGGCCCTGAGCTGGCTGCTATAGGTCCTGAGCTGGCTGCTATAGGTCCTGAGCTGGCTGCTATAGGTCCTGAGCTGGCTGCTATAGGCCCTGAGCTGGTTTAGGCCCTGAGTTACCTGTGACTCTGGGTAAATTTGGGCAGTCACCTCCGAGCCCTCCAGTTGTTCAGGGTCAGGGAACAGTTCTTTAATTTTTCTCCAATGTTTTTTCCTTTTTCTTTTTAACAGCATTTCTGTGGAGAATTTCCGCCATGAATAATTCTGTGAGAACTGGTTGCTTGTTACTGTCTGTCTTCGGGTAGCAGATGAATAGCTGGATGCATTTCCTTGTTTCTTTCCCAGAAGAGATGTAGGGACATGTGTTGATTTGTAAACAGCATCACGCGTTTCGAGAAGAGCAGCTGTTCCTCTCCCTTCCTCCTGGACCTGCCACGTCGCCCTGTCTCTGACGGACAGCTGTCACTCTGCCGTGCGTGTGGCGTGCAGACGGGCCTCACTCTCGCCCCGCGCTTCACGCCAGACGGCCACGTAACTTACAGCCGTGTCCCCCGCACCGGTCCGCACCTCTGTCACCCACGCCTCACGCCTCACGCCTCACGCCTCATGCCCCACGCCCCACACCTCACACCTGACAACAGACACCTGACAGCTGGCAAAGCCATGTGGTATTCACCGCCATTCTGCTCTATTACCGCCTGACCACTGTTCTGGTTATATCCCTGCCTTACCGCTGTTCTGGTTATATCCCAGCCTGACCACTGTTCTGGTTATATCCCTGCCTGACCACTGTTCTGGTTATATCCCAGCCTGACCACTGTTCTGGTTATATCCCTGCCTGACCACTGTTCTGGTTATATCCCTGCCTGACCACTGTTCTGGTTATATCCCTGCCTGACCACTGTTCTGGTTATATCCCTGCCTTACCACTGTTCTGGTTATATCCCTGCCTGACCACTGTTCTGGTTATATCCCTGCCTGACCACTGTTCTGGTTATATCCCTGCCTGACCACTGTTCTGGTTATATCCCTGCCTGACCACTGTTCTGGTTATATCCCTGCCTGACCACTGTTCTGGTTATATCCCTGCCTGACCACTGTTCTGGTTATATCCCTGCCTGACCCCTGTTCTGGTTATATCCCTGCCTTACTGCTGTTCTGGTTATATTCCTGCCTGACCACTGTTCTGGTTATATCCCTGCCTGACCACTGTTCTGGTTATATCCCTGCCTGACCACTGTTCTGGTTATATTCCTGCCTTACCGCTGTTCTGGTTATATTCCTGCTTTACCACTATTCTGGTTATATCCCTGCCTGACCACTGTTCTGGTTATATTCCTGCCTTACCGCTGTTCTGGTTATATTCCTGCTTTACCACTATTCTGGTTATATCCCTGCCTGACCACTGTTCTGGTTATATTCCTGCCTTACCACTGTTCTGGTTATATATCTGCTTTACCAGTATTCTGGTGGGCCTCAGACTCCAGTGAGGAGATTAACCTGCTGCAGCTCTGGAAGAAGACGGCTGCCTGCCAGCCTGGAAATACCACAGAAGAAGAGGGAAATCCTCTCCAGTGTAGATCAGCCATGTGCTGCTGAAAGGGTTGTGTCACTCAGTGTTTTACCCACAATCCCTTGCCAGAGTTACATTATGTGCATCTACATGCAGTGCAGTTGTGTTCAATACTAATTTTCTGTGAAAAGATAAATATTGTGAATGGTAAATCAGTTTAATGTTCGATTTAGCCTTAAACATCCTCTCCTTATAGCTTGTGTTTTTATGTTTTTATGTCTGGTTTCAGGCAAATAAGTGAGGGAATTATATTGACTGGCTTTAAAAGGAGCTTGTAAAAGCAGTTCCTTTGTGCCTTGTTTAGAGATTTTCTGTACATCCCTGTATAACTTTTCCCACACCCCTATGAAACGCAGCGAGGAGCATTCGTGAATCACCATATTATTATTCCCCACTTTATCATTGTGGATGTAACACACATGTAATTACAATGTAATACACATGTTACTCTAATGTAATGCACATGTAATCATAATATATTGACGACCAAACAGACCAAATACTGAGCTGTACTGAATCACATCTTACTTTAATGTCACATATTTAATAAAGGGTTTGAGTACGAGTTGTGATTATGGTTTAAGTAAGGAGATGAGGTGTGGAGTCAGCGGAGCAGGGATGTTCAGGTCATTCTCCCATATCTCAGGTATCAGCACGAGATTTACGACACAGATATGCATCCATGCGTCCATTTTCTAAGCCGCTGAGTCCAGGTCGGGGTGGGGTGGCACAGGGGTGTCTGGGCAGCTCCGCTTGGCCTGTGTTACTGCACAGACATGCAAACACAAAATAATTTATCTGAAAAAAACCCCATATGGTTTAATTCCATGGATGCATATCTGTGTAGTAACCCCCCCCCCCCACTCCATGCAACTTTATTTGAGGAAATTTGTGGGCTCTGGAATTGGCAAGTCTGAGTATTCGATATTGGCTGTAAACGGCTATTCATTTAGACAGACGTATGGCCTTCATAAACCAGAAGGAGAATCTTAAAATCAATTCTGAAACAAATGGTTCAAGTCACCAGCTGCAGCTCAGGCTTCAGACTCCAGACTGACTGGCTTGGCATTCCGCGGGTTGTGTGCTTGGAGACAGAAGCATTTATCATCAGGAAACGGGAATTTATCGCTTCGGAAACTGTCGAAGCCGTGCTGGGATAATAATATCACCCAGAACGTTAAACGGGAATGCTAAAGAGTGAGACACTGCGAATGGACAACATTCTCACACAACATCCGCACCACATCCGCACAACATCCTCACAACATCCTTAAAACATTCTCACAACATACTCACAACATTCTCACAACATGAGAGAGTGTGTTGCTCGAGGATGTCCAGTACATCTGTGTGTGTGTGTGTGTGTGTGTGTGTATGTATGTGTGTGTGTGTGTGTGTATGTATGTGTGTGAGTGTGTGTGTGTGTGTGTGTGTGTATGTGTGTGTGTCAGTATGAGAATGTAAGTGAGAGTGAGTGTGTGTGTGTATGTCACACATGAGCCGGGCGTGTGTTTGTATGTGTGTGTGTGTGTGTGTGTGTGTGTATGTGTGTGAGTGTGTGTGTGTGTGTGTGTATGTGTGTGTGTGTGTGTGAGTGTGTGTATGTGTGTATGTGTGTGAGAGTGAGTGTGTGTGTGTGTGTCACACATGAGCCGGGTGTGTGTTTGTATGTGTGTGTGTGTGTGCGTGTGTGTGAGAGAGAAAGAGAGAAAGAGTGCGTGTGAGTGTGTGTGATGGCGTGAGTGTGTTTGTTTGTGTGTGTGTATGTGTGTGAGAAAGAGAGAGAGTGTGTGTGTTGTCTGTGTCTTAGAGAGAGAGTGTGCGAGTGTGTGATGGCGTGAGTGTGTTTGTATGTGTGCGTGTGAGAGAGAGTGTGTGAGTATGTGTGATGGCGTGAGTGTGTTTGTATGTGTGCGTGTGAGAGAGTGTGTGTGTGTGTGTGTGATGGCGTGAGTGTGTTTGTATGTGTGTGTGTGTGCGTGTGTGTGAGAGAGAAAGAGAGAAAGAGTGCGTGTGAGTGTGTGTGATGGCGTGAGTGTGTTTGTTTGTGTGTGTGTATGTGTGTGAGAAAGAGAGAGAGTGTGTGTGTTGTCTGTGTCTTAGAGAGAGAGTGTGCGAGTGTGTGATGGCGTGAGTGTGTTTGTATGTGTGCGTGTGAGAGAGAGTGTGTGAGTATGTGTGATGGCGTGAGTGTGTTTGTATGTGTGCGTGTGAGAGAGTGTGTGTGTGTGTGTGTGATGGCGTGAGTGTGTTTGTATGTGTGTGTGTATGTGTGTGAGAAAGAGAGAGAGTGTGTGTGTTGTGTGTGTCTTAGAGAGTGTGTGAGTGTGTGTGATGGCGTGAGTGTGTTTGTATGTATGCGTGTGAGAGTGTGTGTGTGTGTGATGGCGTGAGTGTGTTTGTATGTGTGTGTGCGTGTGAGTGTGATGGCGTGAGTGTGTTTGTGTGCATGTGAGAGAGAGTGTGTGTTGTGTGTGTGATGGCGTGAGTGTGTTTGTATGTGAGTGTGTGTGTGTGTGTGTGTGTGTGTGTGTGTGAGTGTGAGTGTGTGTGAGTGTGAGTGTGTGTGAGAGAGAGTGTGTGTGAGTCTGTTTGTATGTATGTATGTGTGTGTGAGTGTGTGTATGTGTGTATGTGTGTGTGTGTGAGTGTGTGTGTGTATGTGTATGTGTATGTGTGTGTGTGTGAGTGTGAGTGTGAGTGTGAGTGTGAGTGTGAGTGTGAGTGTGAGTGTGAGTGTGAGTGTGTGTGAGTGTGTGTGAGTGTGTGTGGGTGTGTGTGGGTGTGGGTGTGGGTGTGGGTGTGTGTGAGTGTGTGGGTGAATTCAATGTCATTGATCCAGGATGTGGACTGTAAGATAAGGATATGGCTGTTATTTCCTGATAAGGGTCTCAGATGGAGAAACTGATCTGAGATTAAGAGGTGGTCTGAGAGTAGGAAACGTGTCTAATCATCATTAGCTGGTTTAATAAGCTACACCCCCTGCCCTGAGACAACAAAAGCAGCCATTTTGTTGTTGTGCTTCGTGATCACAATCTCCCATCCGCCCTCCCCCTGATATCCCAACTGCCCTGGGTGGTCACAATCTTCCTTGATATCACCGCTGACATTGATATCGCCTGCCCCTGATAGTGAACTTTTCTGGGAGTTCTTACAGCTGTCCTATCCTCACAACACAATAAATGATCATTGAAAATTCAATTTGATGGATATTCCCCATATTAAAAGCCCACCCACTACACGCGTACAGTAACATGCAGGTTTAATGTTTTGATTAGATAGCATTAGATGGTGAGGAGCTGATGTACTGATCTTTCAGAGAAGATCACTTCAGATGCTTTCCAGGTGTAGCCTCCTTGGCACAGAAGGTAATTCTCTGGCTGCATTTCCAGTTTAAAAGCGCTTTTGTTTTCTCCAGGAGTCTGGGCACTGAGCCAGCACTGGAGACTGACCCCTGCATAAGGCAGGTTTTCTGGGCAGGAGCAGCAGGTTTCCCTGGCTGATTGACCTGGAAATATTACACAAAGAAGGATTATAGAGTGAGGAAAAACCTGGAACAGCTCTTTTCACTTCTGCTTCCAGATTGTACGTGTTTAAGTGTGGTTACCCGGCTAACTCAGTAATCCACCCCCCAGGCCACTCAATGAGCAATGCAGACCTGGGTGAAATATATGTAATTGTTTTGGTTTCAAATACTTTTCTGAGCCCGATTGATCTTGCCTGGTGCAACTGAGCCAACCAAGAGGGCATTTCTACACTCTCAGAAATTAAGTGACAGTGGAGGTACGTTTTTGTTCTTCAAGGATTCGTACCAATTTTATGAACCTATAGTATAGGGTACAGCCCCAGCAACAAACCTTTGTGCTTGTACCTTTGAAGGCACTTTTTGAGAGTATTTCATAGGTTTCAATACACCAGATGAGCATGGTAAAGTGTAGAAAAGTATTTGAATCCGAAAGAATTTTGTTTTTAACCCACGTATGGAGCATTGTGCCCTGCCTTATTTAGTACTAAATTCATGTCCGAACCTAATCCCTCAGTCAACGTGCTGCCAATGCCTTCGATTCAGAGCTGTCTCAGACTAATCCCAGGGATCAATGGCAGAGTGCAAACGGAGGTGAAATCCGTTACCGTGAACCGCGCCAATCTCTGAGGGCTGTCTTCTCCAGTGTGTCAGTATTGTGGGGGGCTGGGTTTATTCCTGGTTTTTATTATACCTATAGTGCGTGTGTGTATAGGTGGTCTTCCTGGCGCTGTTTTAACGTCTCTCTCCCGTCGTGATTGTGATGGAGTGGAGCGTTCTCGTGGAAAAGGGCTTCCTGCACCATCAGCACCGCTGCGCTGACAGTGAACGATGTAAACGTCTCGTAAAATGTGGCGTCGAGGTAATTCATGGCCACGAAACGTGTGATTAACACGGCTCCTTCCTGCCCGGGGGTACATGTGTATGGATTATAGGAGGAGGATGTATGGAGCTAAGCACCAGGAGACGCTTCTGCATCTGGAGATGGTCGAGTTAGGGTGCTCATCTTTATAGCGGGTCCTCTCCAAAGGAACATGGAGAACTGCTGCACTGCACTGGGCCAACGTTAGCTTAGGAGGTGAGAGCGATTGTTTAGCAATTGAAGATTGGTTTGATCCCCACCCTGGGCGTGTCGAAGTGTCCCTGAGCAAGGTGCCTGACCCCCAAATGCTCCTGATGAGCTGGTTGGTGCCTTGCATGGCACCCAGCCTCCATTGGTGTGTGTGCGAGTGTGTGTGTGTGTGTGTGAGTGTGAATGGGTGAATGAGAGGCATCAGTTTTGGATAAAATATATGAATGCAGTCCATTTACCATTTTCTTTCTCCGCTTTCTCCCACAGGACAGTGCCACCATGCAGTTCTGTGCCAACAAGCTGGACAAGAAGGACTTCTTCGGGAAATCTGATCCCTTCATGGTGTTTTTCCGGAGCAATGAAGACGGAACGTAGGTCTTTCATTCCTTCCAAAGTTAAACTCAGAGCCCAACTCCCGGAGATCTGCTGTCATGTAGAGTTTCATTTCTCCTCTATTTTGGTTCACCTGGCTCCACTGGTTCATCAGCTCAACAAGATCTCTCTCTAGCTGTTGAATGAGCTGTGCTTTGTTAGGGTAGGTGTGAAAACCTATAAGATGGTAGATCTCCAGGAACAGGGTTAGGCAGCCCTGCTCTAGCTGTTGAATGAGGTGTGCTTTGTTAGGGTTGGAGTGAAACCCTACAGGACGGTAGATCTTAAGAGATCTTGCTTTATTGTTTTTATCTTGTGGTTTATGTTGTGTTGAGGTACAGACAGGGCGGCGGGCTGGTTTGAGAGGGTGTGTTTGTGTTGCCTCTGCTGCGTACGCCAGGATTGAGAGGGTGTGTTTGTGTTGCCTCTGCTGCGTACGCCAGGATTGAGAGGGTGTTTGTGTTGCCTCTGCTGCGTACGCCAGGGCTGATTAGTGAAGAAGCTGGTCTCAGGCGGCCCGTCTGCGGCTCCGAGCGGCCTCCTCGCTCCCCTGACCACCGCAGATTAACGGGATGCGCATTGCAGCACAGGCAGCCGCTGGACTGATGGGATTTCCTGATGTTGTCACCCTCGGTCGGTCGGACCGGGAATTTGCCACAGAGAAATACCGCTCCTGCCGAGCTTCCCAGAATGCACTTTGGCCCGCACGGCAGACCCAGGAGTTATCGTCGCTTCAGTGTGACTGGACCAAAGAGCTCGAGAGACTCCTCCCATTGGTCTACGACCAGGACAGCTTCAGTGCGACTGGACCAAAGAGCTCGAGAGACTCCTCCCATTGGTCTACGACCGAGACAGCTTCAGTGTGACTGTGTGTGGGGGGGGGGGGGTGTGAGTGTGAGAGTGTGTGTATTCGAGTATGTGTGTGTGTGTGTGAGTGTGTGTTTGTGTGTGTGTGTGTGTGTGTGTGTGAGTGTGTCTGAGAGTGTGTCTGTTAAATGTGTTTAAATGTGTTTAAATGTGTGTGTATAACCTAATGAGCTTTAGTATGACTGGGCTAAAAGTGTGTGTGTGTGTATGTATAACCCAGTGAGCTTTAGTGTGACTGTGCTAAATGAGTGTGTGTATAACCCTATCATCTGCTGTGTGACTGTGCTAACTGAGTGTGTGTGTAACCCTATCATCTGCTGTTAAAAGCCGCTGATTGTATTTTAATGATCTGGCTGGGTTTCAGGCCTCCAGAGGATTTTAAAAGAAGTTTAAATGTAAATTTACGCTCGCTTGAAATCTCATCATCTTTGTTAACCCTTGAGCAGTGCACCATGGGACTGGTGCTGAAGGGTCTTGGTGATAATCAGTCCTCCACATGTGCACCTGCATCCTGCGTCCATATAAGGCAGTGGAACGATCACACACGCACACCACAATATGCACAAGTGACAGGCTCCTGGCTTGAGCAGTATCGCGCACACACACATGCATGTGTATTCTTCGGATACAGATATATTTCTGTAAATTGTTTAATTGCTTGTCTCTGTATGCCACTGGAATTACATTACATGAATGGCATTTGGCAGACGCTCTTATCCAGAGCGACGTACAGTTGATTAAACTAAGCAGGAGACAATCCTCCCCTGGAGCAATGCAGGGTTAAGGGCCTTGCTCAAGGGCCCAGCGGCTGTGCGGATCTTATGTTGGCTACACCGGGGATCAAACCACCGACCTTGTGTATGCAAGTCATTTACCTTAACCACTATGCTACAGGCCGCCCGGAATAGTGTCTGTTGCAGGGGATGTCACACATCCGGGCTGAATGGCTGAGCCAGAGTCTCCTACGAAGAGATGAGACCACTCACCCCCGGATGAGGCCACTTCCCAACCCTTTGATATGTATGACAGGACTGTACTTAAGCGCTCCGTACACTGACGTCTGCAGAGATTACTCAGAGCAGACAGCCAGAATGCGACTGTCTTGTCTTTCTCTTTTACGAGTCAGGCTTCAGAGCACAGGAACCAGTAGCCAACTCAAAGTATTTCCAATAAAGGTCTTAATTGGGAAACAGGAATGTAGAGGGTAACACAGTTCATAGTCAGTAGTCCAGGCAGGGGTTCGTTAGTGGGGCTAGCAGGAACAGCAAAGGAAATCCCACATCGTAGTCACGGTCAGAGGAAAAAGTTTGATAATGAGAAGGCAGTCCAAACTGGCAGAAACACAAAAAACAAATCTGGAATCACAAACTGGGAGTCAAAACAAAGTCCAAGCACAGCAGGTCAAACATGAGCAGAAGGGTAATCCAGTAGGCGGTGGTTCATGAAACCGGTCAGAACACGGGTCAATCAGACCGCACAAACGCTGGAGAGAATGGCAGGAGCACATTACAAACTGGCAAAGACCTGACAGAACAGACAGGTGTTAATAGACAGATAACAGGTGGGAAACCGGTGAAACGAATGAATGAAATGAACAAACAGGAAACAGAACTACGGTGGGCAAAGTGGGAAATAAAAGGCGAAACGCAGGCAGAAAACACGTCATGACCGCACATTGTAATGAACATAAATCCTCTTGAGAGACGTTGTCCGCGTGTTCTTCATCGCCCTGCATTAGAGTCCACGGAGGACGGCAGAATACCCTAACACAAGTAAATACTGTTGAGGAAAAGAGTATGATGCAAGCCCACACCGTTTGAATGTCCCCGGTGATTTATTTGTAAATATCGTGCACACGGAAAAGGTGTCATCCCTCAAAGAGTTCTCTTTACACAATGAAAAAAAAAGAAAAGAATGTGAAGTGTCTTTATAAAATGAGAAAGCCAGGCCTGGATATTGTACACCATCAGTGAAGTGCCGGTGATTCCGTCAGACAGTTCAGTTTGTGGTCCTGCCCGCTCTCCGTTTCTGCGAGTGACAAATGGCTTTCCTCTGGCTCTGCGGGGATGACGGACATCGGCACAGCGCTTTTATCCGCGCGCTTTCTGCACTGTAATAAGAGGAATCTTTTGGGAAGGTAGCGCACATTTCTTTTTCACTTATGTCATGTTATGTGAGCTGACAGTGACGACACCTCGGTGCTCTGTGGGGCTCTGTGGCGCTCTGTGGCGCTCTGTGGCGCTCTGTGGGGCTCTGTGGCGCTCTGTGGCGCTCTGTGGTGCTCTGTGGCGCTCTGTGGCGCTCTGCGGTGCTCTGCGGTGCTCTGTGGTGCTCTGTGGCGCTCTGTGGCGCTCTGTGGCGCTCTGTGGTGCTCTGTGGTGCTCTGTGGCGCTCTGTGGCGCTCTGTGGTGCTCTGTGGCGCTCTGTGGTGCTCTGTGGTGCTCTGTGGCGCTCTGTGGTGCTCTGTGGTGCTCTGGGGCTCTCTGTGGCGCTCTGTGGCGCTCTGTGGCGCTCTGTGGTGCTCTGTGGTGCTCTGTGGCGCTCTGTGGCGCTCTGTGGCGCTCTGTGGCGCTCTGTGGCGCTCTGTGGTGCTCTGTGGCGCTCTGTGGCGCTCTGTGGCGCTCTGTGGCGCTCTGTGGTGCTCTGTGGGGCTCTGTGGTGCTCTGTGGCGCTCTGTGGTGCTCTGTGGCGCTCTGTGGGGCTCTGTGGGGCTCTGTGGTGCTCTGTGGCGCTCTGTGGTGCTCTGTGGCGCTCTGTGGCGCTCTGTGGTGCTCTGTGGTGCTCTGGGGCTCCCGCTGAACGGGTTTAGGCCGCGGTGAAACCTGCGTCTGCACAGGGTCCTGAGGCCCAGTCTCTGTCTGACGCCATGTGCCAATACCAATCCATCAATTTGTCAGACACATTTTTAATTTTATATAACAGCTTCATGTAGGTTGGGGGTGTGTGTGTGTGTGTGTGTGTGTGTGTGTGTGTGTTGGGGGGGGGGGGGGGATATGTCAATTTTTTTTACTTCAATTTCATGTCTATATTTTTGGGTGTTTCTGATTAGAACATTTTTAGGTTTATTTCAATGAACCAAAAAATGTTCAACTGAGAACATATACAAAAATTTTTAAAAAGCCAGATTGAAGTAAAGTAAGCGCTTAATGGGTTTATCCACTGCAGGTTCACCATCTGCCACAAGACCGAGGTGGTGAAGAACACGCTGAACCCGGTCTGGCAGTCCTTCACCATCCCTGTCCGAGCACTCTGTAACGGAGACTATGACAGGTAGGGCTGTGTGCTGCACCCCCACACACACCCTGCACCACACACCCTAACGCCCCACACACACCCTGCCTCACACACACCCTCACACCCCACACACACCCTGCCCCACACACACCCTGCACCACACACCCTAACGCCCCACACACACCCTGCCTCACACACACCCTCACACCCCACACACACCCTGCCCCACACACACCCTGCCCCACACACACCCTAATGCCCCACACACACCCTGCACCACACACACCCTAACGCCCCACACACCCTGCACCACACACCCTAATGCCCCACACACACCCTGCACCACACACACCCTAACGCCCCACACACCCTGCACCACACACCCTAATGCCCCACACACACCCTGCACCACACACTTCCTGCCTCACACACCCTAATGCCCCACACACACCCTAACGCCCCACACACACCCTGCACCACACACCCTAACGCCCCACACACACCTTAATGCCCCACATACCCTGCCCCACACCCTGCCTCACACACACCTCACGCCCCACACACACCCTAACGCCCCACACACACCCTGCCTCACACACACCCTCACACCCCACACACACCCTGCACCACACTCACCGTAATGCCCCACACACACCCTAATGCCTCACACACACCATAATGCCCCACACACCCTGCCTCACACACACCCTAACACCCCACACACCCTGCACCATACTCACCGTAATGCCCCACACACACCCTCACACCCCACACACACCCTGCACCACACACACCCTAATGCCCCACACACACCCTGCACCACACACACCCTAACGCCCCACACACACCCTAACACCCCCTCCCCCACCCAGGTATCCGTACTCCACTGTGTTGTGAGCTGGGCTCTATCACTCTCTGAAGCCTAGTGGCTAAGGTGCTTGACTGGGACCCAGATGGTTGATGGCTCAAGCCCCAGAGTAGACACAATAAGAGCCGCACAGCCTTTGGGCTCTTGAGCAGGGCCCTTAACCCTGCATTGCTCCAGGGGGGGATAGGCCCCTGCTTGGTCTCATCACCAAGTCACTTTGGGTAAAATGGTCGGCTAAATAACTGTAATGTAACGTAATGAAGAAAGGGTATTAAAAAGTTCCTAAAAACTTCCAAACACTTCTACCCTATACTGTAGATACATAACACTGTAATCCTAGCCGGCGATACATAATTAATGGAAATATTTTTCTTTTTAAAGATGCTTATTAGCACCAAAGAGAACATTACTGTACTTCCTGGTACATTTGGGAAATTTGTTCCTTAATTAATGAAAAAAAGTTTTACTTCCACTCAGCCTTTATTTCCTGGAACACAGAAACCCGTTCAGCGTGATGTGCAGCAGCACTACAAAGCCACGTCACAGCATGCTGGAGGATTGACCGCGAAACAGGGGCTTTACTTGGGGCTTTTTTGGGATGGACGCATCCTCACGCTGGGTGGGGTGGAGGGGATCGCGTGGGCCCGGGCGTAATGTATTCACACACCATTGATCTCTTACTTCCTGTCTTATCTGGCTGTGCATCTGAATGAGGAGGCTCTCTGGAGGTGTTCATCTATCAGTGAGTCTGTCGGGGCAGTTAATCACCACAGGGGCAGTTAATCACCGATCGAGCGCTGACGCAGTCCTGCAGTCCTGCAGCTCACACCCCTCGGGGCGAGGGACAGAAGAGAGAAAGGTGTGGCAGGTTTTAATGGATTCCCGGTGGCCATTTTGTGCCAGAACGTTCACCACACACCAGCAGGAGAGGGAGAGGACAGTGGTTTTTGCCAGTTCAATCAGCGGATGATGAGGTGGGCAGGCTGAGAGCGTGACGTATGCAAGGGACGGGATTAAAACTCCGGTGTAAGGTGTAAGCAGGGGCTGAGGTCATGGGTCAGGGGTCAGGGGTCACATGGTGATGGCGCATCTCTCTGGGAGCTCCAGTGCTGAGCTGCACTCTCTGAGAGCTGGCGCTTTTATCCAAAGCATCTTACAGTTGATTAGACTAAGCAGGGGACAATCCCCCCTGGAGCAATGCAGGGTTAAGGGCCTTGCACAAGGGCCCAACAGCTGCATGGATCTTACTGTGGCTACACTGAGGCTTGAACCACCAACCTTCCTGGTCCCAGTCATGCTCTTTAGGCACTAGCCACAGGCTGCACCCATGCTGACAGAAATGACTCCATGTGAGACCGTGTGAAATTGAGAGCTGACAGCAGCGCTGGGGGATGATAAAAAGGATTTTTGTTCAACACAGCCTGACTTTATCAAATCATTTAGGTTTTTTTATCAGATCACTTCCGTCACCTCTTTTCTTTTTATCATTTAACAGCAAACGTATCTGTTCACTTACTCCTCTTTATTATAAATCCTGTCCCCTCTGACAAAACTGAGCCCATAGCTTCATCCTCGGCTCAAGCAGGTAGTGTTGTGCTCTGGTGCAGGAGGAGATGTTGTTCGGTCGTGTATGAAACACGCGATTAAGTCCTCAGCACTCGCCTGGCCTGCAGTAGCTTTTTAAGAACACCAGCGTGGCTTTAACGTTTGAGATTTAAGCATGGATTGATTTCCTGTTTCGGAAGAAATTACACCTGTTTATTCTTTTCAACAGAGGTATGAGAAACTGTTTGATACACCGATTCGCAAGTAAAATAATTATCTCTCCACAAACCCTGCATTGGATGCTAGGCCAATGGGCTATTATAACAAATAGAATTCACCGTAGTCGGATGGAATTGGGTAATATAAGCCTTTTGATAGGCCGTTAAAATAATCATCATTGCTTTAATGCTTTACTGTTCGCAGGTGAGAGCCAATTTGGAACAAACTATAAAGCATAACTTATTAGTATTGCGGGTTATTAGGCAAAATACAGAATAGCAGTGGGAATAAGAGTCCCAGAGTGCACGCTAACCGCGTTTTGAGGAGAGATGCAAGCGAAACAGGAAAAGTAAGAAGTTGAGATGTGCTGAACCCTGCTTCTTTCTCCGAGAACTTAAGGACATGAGAAAACATCACGAGGAGAGCAGGCTACAGCCCGTCCACACGCCAGAGATTAATAAAGCTGACTGTTCACCCTGCTGTGTAGCCCCCTCACATTTTTACAAGCCTAACTGCAGATGGCTATGACTTCCTGTACCTGTCAGTGTGGAGGAAGGGTCCCCAGGTGTCTCTTTCCCTCTCTCTCGGTCTCTCTCTTTGTCTCTCTCCATCCCACCTGCGCCTCCTCTCTCTCTCTCTTTCCCTCTCTCTCTCTCCATCCCACTTGTGCCCCCTCTCTCTCTCCCTCTCACTTCTTCCACTCACTGAGAGAGAGAGAGAAATATTAGGGGACTACATTACATTACATTACATTATTGGCATTTGGCAGATGCTCTTATCCAGAGCGACATACAGTTGATTAGACTAAGCAGGAGACAATCCTCCCCTGGAGCAATGCAGGGTTCAGGGCCTTGCTCAAGGGCCCAACGGCTGTGCGGATCTTATTGTGGCCACACCGGGATTAGAACGACCGACCTTGCGCGTCCCAGTCATTTACTTTAACCACTACGCTACAGGCTGCTGAGAAGGGGATGAGTTTGGGGATTAACACACTGAGCAGGGGATGAGTTTGGGGATTAACACACTGAGCAGGGGATGAGTTTGGGGATTAAATGTACTCTGTGTGGGTCTGTGGAGTTTGGGGATTAAATGTACTCTGTGTGGGTCTGTGGAGTTTGGGGATTAAATGTACTCTGTGTGGGTCTGTGGAGTTTGGGGATTCAATGTGCAGTTGGACAGAGGAGGGTAGGACATATTTACTGAAATATCTCTCCAAGCGTGAGAGGCAAATATTAGAACGGCACTTAAATTGTATCATTATGAAAGTGCCTTTATGGTTTTATTAGCACTGACAACAGTGTTAGAATCATATTCTTCAGTTATCTGATTAAAGGCTTACTCTCTGTTTGCTCATAATTGAGTATTTATGACCGACAGACCCCGGCCTCATCAGAAGCCTTGTGTTTGAAATCGTTCTGCGAAGGACTGAAATTCAATTACGAATTACTCCGAGTAATGAAGAATAATGCATTTTTGTTCCCTGGTAAATCATTGTTTTGCTTATTTTTAAAAAAGTGTTTGTTAAACAGCTCTGTCTCAGGTAATTTATAGTGTATACTGTGTTGCTTTTTTAATGTGTTTTGCAGCTCACAACTTTGTTTACTGAGTTGAAACCCTGAGGTATTCCTCCTAAGTGACCCATAGTAATCTCATCACTTTAGTAATACTGCTGACTCTTTTCCCCCTGGCATTACAAAGTAAAGTTTCTGAACATTGAATTAAGATGTGAAAGATTAGTTGCTCATTACATTAGATTGTTACATTATGTTGCATTACTGTAAGTTACATTACTGTATGTTATAGTCTCTGAGGAGACTCTTATATACAGAGAGACATACAGGTGTGGAGAACATCATTGTTATTTTCAGGAATACAAAAATGTGATATCACCAAGACGGTTGGAAAACCCATTAATAGTCAATAAGTGGTGTACTCTAAACCTGACAAAAAGTTGTATTGTAACAAAAACTAGACAGATGAGGCAGATGACCTACATTCTCAGAATAACGTAGAGTAGACAAATATGAGATAAAATTCCTGAAAACTTATGTGTCATACTCCATTTTGTTTTCCCGGTAGAGCCATTTAAAGTTTGCCAGGAGTCGCAATGAAAAATATTTTGTGGTACAAAATGTGATATTTAGAGGTCTACGACTTTGTCAAGAAAAGCCCTAAATCTTTCAAAAAATACACACACACACACACACACACTCTCACACACACACACTCACATTTTCCAAGCAAAAAAGGTATAAATGAATGATATCTTGCTGGCCAGGGGTACAGTTTTATAGGGTAGTACCCCAGTGACAAGCATTTGCACAGCTCTACCCCGTAAGGGGACTGTATCTGACCCGTTCTCCTGTCCTGACAGGACCATCAAGGTGGAGGTGTATGACTGGGACAGAGACGGCAGGTAAGCAGGGTGGGGGGCGGGGGGTGCTGTGGACCCCCCAGTATACAGTAGCACATTTTACTGAGAATCTCCTGCTCTCTGTAGCACAGCCTGCGTGTAAACATTAGGGGTCCCTGACGGGCGCTGGCTCCATCACCACTTTCTTATTCTGCAGCCACGACTTCATCGGGGAGTTCACCACCAGCTACCGGGAGCTGGCGCGGGGCCAGAGCCAGTTCAACGTGTATGAGGTCAGTGGGCCAACGCCGCACCAACACTGCACCAACACCACACTACACCAACACTACACCAACACCACACCAACACCAACACCGCACCAACACCACACCACAGCACACCAACACCAACACTGCACCAACGCCGCGCAACACCGCACCAACACCGCACAACACTGCACAACACCACACCAACACCGCACCAACACTGCACCAACACCACACCAACACCTCACAACACCGCACCAACACCGCACCAACACCGCACCAACACCGCACAACACCAACACCACACCACTGCACCAACACCAACACCGCGCAACACCGCACCAACACTGCACCAACACCACACCACACCACTAACACTGCACCAACACCACACAACACCAACACCACACAACACCACTAACACTGCACCAACACCACACAACACCAACACCACACCACACTGCACCAACACCACACTACACCAACACCACACCACTAACACTGCACCAACACCACACAACACCAACACCACACCACTAACACTGCACCAACACCACACAACACCAACACCACCACGCAACACCACACTACACCAACACCGCACCAACACCAACACCACACCAACACCACACAACACCACACCAACACCACACAACACCGCACCAACACCACACCAACACCACACTGCACCAACACCACACAACACCACACCAACACCACACAACACCGCACCAACACCACACAACACTGCACCAACACCACACCAACACCACACCAACACCGCGCAACACCTCGCCAACACCAACACCACACAACACCAACACCGCACCAACACCGCACCAACACCACACAACGCCGCACCAACACCGCACCAACACCACACAACACCGCACCAACACCACACAACACCAACACCGCACCAACACCACACCAACACCGCGCAACACCTCGCCAACACCAACACCACACAACACCAACACCGCACCAACACCACACAACACCGCACCAACACCACACCAACACCAACACCACACAACACCAACACCACACAACACCACACCAACACCACACAACACCACACCAACACCACACAACACCGCACCAAC
This sequence comes from Conger conger, assembly GCF_963514075.1. NCBI lineage: Eukaryota > Metazoa > Chordata > Actinopteri > Anguilliformes > Congridae > Conger > Conger conger. The sequence goes on along the minus strand of NC_083773.1, from coordinate 1,490,534 downwards.
ACCGCACCAACACCACACAACACCGCACCAACACCACACCAACACCAACACCACACAACACCGCACCAACACCACACAACACCAACACCACCACGCAACACCACACTACACCAACACCGCACCAACACCACACCAACACCGCGCAACACCTCGCCAACACCAACACCACACAACACCAACACCGCACCAACACCACACCAACACCAACACCACACTGCACCAACACCACACCAACACCACACAACACCGCACCAACACCACACCAACACCACACTGCACCAACACCACACCAACACCACACAACACCACACCAACACCACACAACACCGCACCAACACCACACCAACACCACACAACACTGCACCAACACCACACCAACACCACACCAACACCGCGCAACACCTCGCAACACCAACACCACACAACACCAACACCGCACCAACACCGCACCAACACCACACAACACCGCACCAACACCACACCAACACCAACACCACACAACACCACACCAACACCACACAACACCACACCAACACCACACAACACCACACCAACACCACACAACACCGCACCAACACCACACCAACACCAACACCACACAACACTGCACCAACACCACACCAACACCACACCACTAACACTGCACTAACACCACACTAACACTGCGCTAACACCACACCCTACACCGTGCCAACACCACACTAACACTGCGCTAACACCACACCCTACACCGTGCCAACACAGGAAGGTACAGTACATACAGTAACTTAAATTGATTTACTATTAGCAAATGCTAAATGGCAGTAATGTAATGTAAGGTAATATAGTGAATGCTAAGCGGCAGTAATGTGATGTAAGGTAATGTAAGAAGGTCAGTGGGACTGAAAAGTCAAGAGGAAATTTACAACTGCTTGGTGGAATGATGGTGCTTGAAAAAAATTGCGAGGATTCCACAATTATTTCCTCTTCACATCCATGTGTAGGTGGTAATAATATTTCCACAACACACTGCAAGCCTGAACCAAACCACAACCTTTCGGCAGTCCAGCGTTGCTGTGCAGTGGTTGTTCTCTAATGAATCACTGGAGTTACGCGGGATTGAGACGAGCCCTCACGGCTGTGTGCGCTCCGCAAGACCAGCTGTAAACAACACAACACACCTGCCTGACACGAGCGCTAATTACATTCCCAGCATGCAGCGGGGGCAGGCCGGGCATTCGCCGGTTTCCCGAATCTCTGGAACTTTATGTTCTGCTCAGTCATGATTTAGGGAAAAAATCCCGCCACCGTATTTTCAGTTTATTTCCGTGCATCAATAATCCCTTTCTGTAACGATCTTCCTTTTATTACAGCCCGTACCTGGCTGCTTTCCCCCGCGGTATCAAACTGAAATGTGGAATAGAAATCGGCTTCTGTTAATGTCCTCACCGTTCTGCCACCTGAACTTCTCTTATCAAGGCACAGGACTACTGGCACTGAGAAGCGGTATTACCCATCTTCTTAAAATGCTGATAATTATCACAGTTATTGTCCATACCTCCTTGCGCATTCGGGAGCACTGTTTGCGGGGTTGAAGTTGCGCATTAAAGAATGTGCCGTGTTGGATTAGCCCGCGCGTTCGTCACTGCGGAGGAGGCTGCGGCGGATTTGACAGTGATTGGCAGCGGCAGTGCTCTTTCATGTTCCTCGCAGTGGGGCACGCATTCGCCACAGCTCTTAAGCGAGGTGAAGGCAAATTGTTTGTGAAGTGCCGGCCATATTTTCTGAAAGGGGTTTAATAAGCATGTAGGCGCGATTAATAAATAGGCTTTGTCTTCCGCTAAAAATTCACCGTGTCGTGAAAACAACATTTCAAGCGTTTTTTTAACGTGCAATAAGCATGTAAAACGACGTCGTCCCGGCTGTTCAGCATTGCTCACGGAAAACAGAACGAGCCTCTCGGAGCAAAGGTAGAAACGCTCACCCGGCTGAAGGAGTTCTTATCTTAGTGTTCGCAGAAGTGAGGGTTGATGGGAAGGATGAAATATGAAAAATAAATCCTGAGTGAAGGTGAAGGTCTGTTTTGCAGGTTTATGAAAACAACCGAAGCATTTAGTCTTTTATCAGAGCGAGGGGGCCGTAAACATGACCGCGAGAAGGGATACACATATCTAAATATGATGATTATATAATATGAAAAAATGCATTTTATACTTAAAGGTATAATAGGTAATTTTGGACTTCTAACGGTCAAGAGAGGAATAGCAGCAACAAACACCTTCAACCACAACACTGTTTATCCCTCCCCCTTCTCAGTGAACACGCTGACGTTGAAACGCCATTGGCTGTGGCAGTTGGAACCAATTTTCAACCAATGGGCTTGAATTATTGTCGCGCTATAGATGTTTTGGTCCAGAGTGTCGGCCGTCAACTGTATATTTTGAAACCCGAATTTAAGGACTATAAACACCGGCAGAGGGTGAGCCTTTTTCAATGATAGCAAGGGATTTGTAATGGGCTTGTAACAATTCAACACTAAAGTCTTACCTATTGTACCTTTAAGAAAATGGCCTTTGGGATATTTCAGTACACTGTGAGAGAGGAAAGTACTGTAAAACCACAAAGCATTCGCATTTGAGTTTGCATTTGAGTTTGGTGTTGAGTTTGATGTGGATAGGAGCACAGCTCCCAGTGCTGCCTCCAGCGTATCTCTCCAGGATTTACTGAAGCCCCCCCTCTGTGCTGAGCTGAGGGAAACCCCCCCCCCCTCAGTGCTGAGCTGAGGGAAACCCCCCCTCTGTGCTGACCTGAGGGAAACCCCCCCTCTGTACTGAGCTGCAGTGTGGAGACTGAGCTGAGAGAGGGCCCTGCAGAGTGCAGTGTGGAGGCTGAGAGAGGGCCCTGCAGAGTGCAGTGTGGAGGCTGAGAGAGGGCCCTGCAGAGTGCAGTGTGGAGGCTGAGAGAGGGCCCTGCAGAGTGCAGTGTGGAGGCTGAGAGAGGGCCCTGCAGAGTGCAGTGTGGAGGCTGAGAGAGGGCCCTGCAGAGTGCAGTGTGGAGGCTGAGCTGAGAGAGGGTCCTGCAGAGTGCAGTGTGGAGGCTGAGCTGAGAGAGGGCCCTGCAGAGTGCAGTGTGGAGACTGAGAGAGGGCCCTGCAGAGTGCAGTGTGGAGACTGAGAGAGGGCCCTGCAGAGTGCAGTGTGGAGACTGAGAGAGGGCCCTGCAGAGTGCAGTGTGGAGACTGAGAGAGGGCCCTGCAGAGTGCAGTGTGGAGGCTGACGGGGTGACGGCTGCTTCTCTTTTTCATCCACTGGTTTTTGTTCATCCCTCCTTCCTATATACAGTACTGTGCAGAAGTCTTAGGCACCTGTATAACATTCTGTCCAGATAAGATTCTTTCAAAAATAATTCAATGAAAGGCCCTAAATAAATCTACTATACATCTTACATTACATTGAGGCAGCATGGTTAAAAACTGAACTGAACTGAACTGCACAGTACTATTTATATATAACTCAAACGTCAGTGCTCTAGAATTCCATTGGTTTCAGTCACCAGTAGTTGTGATTGTGACATCAGCATTGAAATGTTAAGTTGACTTAAGAACATTCTAACCACGCATATTTGTTGTAGTATATCATAAAGTGTTAACTTTGTTGGGTGGTTGATTAAACGACTGAAAATGCGCTTTTAATCAGTGATTGTATGGGTTGAATCTTTGGGCAGTTATAGGGTGTCTGGGGTTTTGTATGAAATGAGGTTCTCCAGAAACCTTTGGAGCGTGGGTGTGCTTAATGATGTCGTTGATTTGGACAGCGCTAATTTTGGGTGTGATTTATGATGTAGTTGATTTTGAGAACACAGATTTTTGATGTGGTTTACGATGTCATTGATGTGGACAGCGCTGATTTTGATGAAAGGGTGATACACACATTGTGACAGATTACTGTCTATTGTCATAAAACTCTCCATGTCTCTCTTGCTTTTTATTAACCACCATAATCGCATAACATGCCCCGAATGAGGGGGTTATAAGTTATTGCTCAATATTGCCTGTAAGTTGTTTCTGCTCCATTTAATAAGAATTATGAATTTAATAATTGATGTGGCAATATCTGAGAGTGGGTACAAAGGTTTGTTGTGTTTGGACTTGGGTAGCTTTACACCTCAGTGCTAAAGGTATGAACTCTCTCCCACACATGTATTATTTAATAAAGGGTTATACACTGAAAATGGTGTTTTGCAACAAACAGAGCTGTGCCCAGAATGCACAGCTCCCCTAGGGTATGTTGGGGGCACATTGGGGTTAAAATGGAGCATATAAAAACCCAAAATGCATTTGCCTGGAATCATGTGACGTTTGCCGAACCACTGTGACTACGCCACACAACCTCTGATCTGACGGATTATTAAGAACATATTTTAATTTAGCCTGGACAAGTTTGCAGAGAGTCTTCACAGGACCATTGCATGTAATTATTTTTTATTTATGTTTCAGGGACAAAAAAAACATGAATCATTAAACATTAAAACATTAATCCCATTAAGGTCAGTTAATGAGAGTTTTGCAGCAGATTTTAACCCCCAGCTCATTTCCCTATGCGTCTGTAGGTGGATGTGTGGGAAACGTATATTAGGTCATAGGTAATCCCTACTACTTATCTGATTTCTAAAGTATCGATCCTTATTCTTTGGTCGTAAAAAGTGCCATATTTTATACTTTTAGCAGAAGCACTTGTTTGTTTTTGATCCTGTCATTTCTCCTGGGTGCCAGGTGCCACAAGCCCGCCAAAATCTGTGACGTGCGCACAGGAGGCGGCCTGCCAAATGCCACAGAGCCAGCGTCCAAAACCCCAAACGCTTCTTTAAAATAAAGTCTGATGCGCTGCGTGGTATTCCCGTGTCAGACGGCATTGTTGGGTGTCTGTGTCTGTGTTCTTTCTCTGCAGAAAATAAGCACTCAGTGTTCTCCCAGTATTACAATAAACAACGCATAAGTCAGTCTTATATTTAGGCTTCCAATCTTTTTGCTAAATAACACAAAACTATTGCCAGTGCGGTGACACAGTTTTGATTGCTTTCGGTATTTGCCAATGAAGTAAGAAAACTTTGCTTGTTAAGCAAACAGTAACTTAATATTTTCTACATGAGTGAGATGAAAAAAAAGTCTTGTTACATGACTAAAATGCTTGTCAAGATGGACATTTCTTGCAGTATAGTAGCTGTGTTTCACATGGATCTCTGGAATTGGGAATGGGAAAACAGACTCTTGCATTGAATTCTGGTCACAGTGACTATGCCAGGTAGCTCTGTGCACGGCTGGGGATTTCGTTGGCTGCTGAATCAGGGAGGGGTCCGCCTTTCAGCACTATCCCTCAGTCAACCCCTGCTGGTCCATCAGGTGTCTGTGGCCATCAGCTGCATGTGAAAGGTCCTCCTCTGACTCCACTCTGTGAGCTCGGTTGTAGTCTCTGGTGTGAAAAGAAGCAGCTGGCGACACCAGGAGAACTGAGGAGGTCTAGAGATAGGTTTCTGATTGAGTGCTATGTTACCTGCGTGGCTCTGCTCCGTGTATGCAAGTATGGCAGATCTCTCTGCCAACTCCCCACTCTGTAATTCTGGATTGTTTCTGATCTGATATCACGGCGTGTTTTCTGACTCGGACGCCGTTGCAGATGCTGTAGGTGTGGACTGAGCGGATGGAAGACATGATGTCTTTGTCTTTATATTCTTTGCACTTTAATGGACACTGCTGCCATGACAACTTCAGAAGGCTGTAATAATAAAAAACACTGTTAACTGCATAAAAATAACACAAAAAGCTTCACCCTGTCCGGACTTAATTGTCTATCAATGTAATAATTATGATTATGTTTTGAGGGCGAGGGAGGTGTATTGTGTTATAGAAGATTTGGCAGTTGCCTTTATTATTTATAAGCAAGGATTATTTATAACTCATAACTTTGACAGGATCCCTGCTTGAGAAAAGTACCAGTTAGTCTCCCATTTCCCCTTCAGGCACTATTCCCTTCATTTTCTGGGGTAATTTTGCATCCGATAAAGAAGTTTGGAGAGACAATGAAGATAATTAAATTTCTTTGAGTTGCCTGTGAATGGGTTTGTAATCACTCTTCTTTATTTCCCTCCTTACAGGTGATGAATCCTAAAAAGAAAATTAAGAAAAAGAAGTATGTCAATTCTGGAACAGTGAGTACACGCCGCCCCAGACCAAAATAACTTTTTATTTTCTTCCTGTGCTTATTATTGTAGTTTTCTGTGCTCATTTATGTAGATAGGGGTACAACGCAAGACAGCGTCAAAATAATGTAAATTCTGAAAATAATAATTCTGAAATAATTGTTGCCCATATTAAGACATCATGCTGATTGAAATAATTTTTTCTGTCTGGGTTTTTCAGTCGTCTTTAAGATGAAAATGTGTTATTTGTAAAAAGATGGACTCTTTTCGTACAGTATCTTCTCTGTGTGTGTTGTGGATTGCGATGTTTGCTTTGGACCCGTCTCTCCTCTCTCTGGCACTGAGCTTTAGGGCATGGTATCGTCCTGCTGTTGACCAACTCTAATATTTCCAGATTTTTTTAGGAATCTAAATGACTGATTACATTGGTTGATTAGGTAACTGATTAGACTGGCTTTGACAATCGGTTGTGTGATCTTGGTATGACGTTAGTATCAGAACGGTATATTTATTTTCTCTTTTGCCAGCATCCTTTAAAGATTTTCATCACAAAGCCCGTCAGTGGAGGTGATACAACCTTTGGACCTTCATTTCGGAAGGACCCTTTAAATGATTGGTTTGACTGCACACATCACAAACAAGTGAAATATGATTCATTTCAAGATCAAGCGAAAGTACTCCGTGTTTGACCCGGGTCTGCTGTAATTTGCTTGGATTTTAACACCGGAGACGGTGATTCGCTCGTGTCCTTCCTGCGGTGAGGATGTTCTTGGACAACAATGTGCCGCGATTAGCTTTTGACTCCTGCACGCCGCTATCAGTCTATCACGTGTGATTGCCATATCAGCGGGAAACGCTGGGATGTAATTTACCCCAACGGCGAGATAAAAAACTGATTAGTCATTAAGATACCCTTCCCTCCTCAGGTAATTAGACAAGACGTGCTGTGACTTTGTGTGTGTTGTTTGTCAATTTTATTTCTCTATCTCTCTATCTCTCCCTTCATCTCTCTCTGTCTTCTTTCCTCCCCCCTTTCTGTCTGTCTCTCTTTCTTTCTCTCTTCTTACTCCTCCCTTCCTCTCTCCCCATTTTTAAGGTGACACTCCTGTCGTTCTCAGTGGAGTCTGAGTCCACCTTCCTGGACTACATCAAAGGAGGGTAAGCAGAGACATTCTCACAACTCACAACATGGGGAAATCAGAGCTTCTAAAACACAACATGGAGAAATTAGGAGTTCTAACACACAACATGGAGGAGTGAGAGCTTCTAACACACAACATGGAGGAGCGAGAGCTTCTAACACACAACATGGAGGAGTGAGAGCTTCTTAACACACATAGAGGAGTGAGAGCTTCTAACACACATGGAGGAGTGAGAGCTTCTAACACACATGGAGGAAAGGGGAAAATGTATGTCTACATACAGGCCTGCTGCCAGCTGGTTCTGCTCTGTGTCTTATTTCCAGTAATCTCCCACTCTGTGGATAATTATCTTATCAGCTCAACATCTTTTTCATCGTACGTGCCGTGTGTCTGCCTGCGTTCCCATGACACTGTTGCCATCATCAGCTTTCTGTCATGTTTTTCACGGGTATCGACAGCTTGAGTTTCTGTTGTTTCCTAATGAGACCATGGGCATTTAAATATGTGCATGTAATTGCCAAATATGAAGAACTTTTCATAAAAGGCGCTGCAAGATTAATCGTATCTGGAAAAAAAAAAAAAACGCTCCCATGGTGATGATTGTGTTAGTTGGAGAACTTTTCGCGCACACACACACACACACACGCGCGCGCACACAGCTGTCACGCATAATTGGTGGAGATGAAAGATTTGCGACGAGCAGATGTGATTTTCCTTCGTTCGACAGTGCTCGTTATTCTTTATTCGGCGGGAAGGTGCAGGGATTTCACACCGGATTCCGCCAGTCCAAATGTCACGGGGGGGGGAAAAAAACGTTTTCGTAATGACAACATTTCATTTGCGAGCGCTTTACCTAGCGCTCTTAATAGCTCAATAAACACGACGTGCGGCAACATCGCAAATAAAAACGCGATCGCTTTTCCAATAACGACCCGGGCTTCTTCCGGCCTTACTCAGAGCCCATAGCGGCGTTAAGACGACCGGCGTCCAGTGAAGTGCATTGTGGGGAAGAGGGTATTTACTAAATAAAACCATAATGAAGATCGTTAGAGATCCGTCACAGCGAAGACGCGCGGCTGATGTAAGCCGTCTGTGGTGGAGATGAACACAGCGCTGCTGAAGTGTGTTCACGTTGCCCTCATTATGAGCTGGGGGAGGTGGAACCTGAGTGGTGGTTGCTCTGGGCCGATGAGGCACTGTACTGCCCTCAGTGCTGCAGGAGGACTCATCTGCGCTGGAACTACTTTTCCTGGAGACTGGGTAGGGGGAAGAATATCGCATGCAGGCCTTGATGAAGCTGTGTTTTGAAACAGCTGGTTGAGCGTTTGAGACGAGCTCCACGCTCAACATGGTTTGACCAGCTCAAGCAATGTTTTGGAACAGCTGGTCACTGTCAATTTCAAGATGGTGACAGCTGGATTGTATGGAGGTCTGAAAGAGATGTTTTTGTTCTTTCCAAAGTGTTTGTTACTGTTTCTGTGCGGATTACAGCCTGATGATGGGGAGTCTTTGTTATGGTATGTGGCCGTGTTCCTACGGTTACAGAGTGTTGCTGTGGTTCCTACGGTTACAGTGTGTTGCTGTGGTTCCTACGGTTATGGAGTGTTGCTGTGGTTCCTACGGTTACGGTGTGTTGCTGTGGTTCCTACGGTTACGGTGTGTTGCTGTGGTTCCTATGGTTACGGTGTGTTGCTGTGGTTCCTACGGTTACGGTGTGTTGCTGTGGTTCCTGTAGTCACGGTGTGTTGCTGTGGTTCCTACAGTTATGGTGTGTTGCTGTGGTTCCTACGGTTACGGTGTGTTGCTGTGGTTCCTGTAGTTACGGTGTGTTGCTGTGGTTCCTGTAGTTATGGTGTGTTGCTGTGGTTCCTATAGTTACAGTGTGTTGCTTTAGTTCCTATGGTTACAGTGTCTTGCTGTGGTTTCTACGGTTACAGTGTGTTGCCATGTTTCCATGGTTCCTATAGTTCCTATAGCCATTTTGGTTCCTGGTGAGGTCTTGCAGGAGGAGCGTTTAGAGCTAGTTGGGGGGTGCTCACAACTATAGTTATGAAACCAGGTGTTCAGACAGTTATTGCAAAATCATTGTGCACTTTTTCTGATTAAAAAAAGTCAGGAAAAATAATAGCACAGAAAACTCACACACCACAGACACACACTCTCACACACACTTGCATGCACAATCTCACACACAGTACACACACCCACACACGCGGTACACACACACACACACAGTACACACATACACACACCCACACAATATACACACTCTCACATGCAGCACACACACAAATGCATACACACAGTACACCCACACACACACACACACACACAGCACACACACACACACACACACACCCAGCGGCAGTTCTGCTTGGCAGCGCCGAGCAGGTAAACATGCACCACAGCGTCGCAGGGTCAAAGGTCACAGCAGCGCAGGTCGGATCAGAGCGGCGAGCGTAAAGCGATCACGCTCCGCCGCGGTCGGCCCCGGGGACGGGCCCTCCGTTAGCCGCCTCAGCGCCGCGCTCTCGAACCTTCGCCCTCCGCCACGCGGCGCTTCCGAAAAGCACGCTCAGTGCGCGCTGACCTCTGACCTCTGACCTCTGACCTTTGCCCGAGGGCTGAGCGTACCTGTCAGATAACCTCCGCTAATACCGTCCTGCCAAAACCAATGACGTTTCAATCACAATAGGACCAACGCACCCGGAGGTTAGCACGTTAGCGCGTCCGTCAAACGTCAAAGAGTCTGCGGTGGAAACAGACTGTCAGAATCTGTATGCTGTGTTACAGAAAGGCTGTACTAGCACTTAGCCTGATCATACATTACTGTACTAGCACTTAGCCTGATCATACATTACTGTACTAGCAGTTAGCCTGATCATACATTACTGTACTAGCACTTAGCCTGATCATACATTACTGTACTAGCAGTTAGCCTGATCATACATTACTGTACTAGCACTTAGCCTGATCATACATTACTGTACTAGCAGTTAGCCTGATCATACATTACTGTACTAGCAGTTAGCCTGATCATACATTACTGTACTAGCACTTAGCCTGATCATACATTACTGTACTAGCACTTAGCCTGATCATACATTACTGTACTAGCACTTAGCCTGATCATACATTACTGTACTAGCAGTTAGCCTGATCATACATTACTGTACTAGCAGTTAGCCTGATCATACATTACTGTACTAGCACTTAGCCTGATCATACATTACTGTACTAGCAGTTAGCCTGATCATACATTACTGTACTAGCAGTTAGCCTGATCATACATTACTGTACTAGCACTTAGCCTGATCATACATTACTGTACTAGCAGTTAGCCTGATCATACATTACTGTACTAGCACTTAGCCTGATCATACATTACTGTACTAGCACTTAGCCTGATCATACATTACTGTACTAGCAGTTAGCCTGATCATACATTACTGTACTAGCACTTAGCCTGATCATACATTACTGTACTAGCACTTAGCCTGATCATACATTACTGTACTAGCACTTAGCCTGATCATGCATTACTGTACTAGCACTTAGCCTGATCATACATTACTGTACTAGCAGTTAGCCTGATCATACATTACTGTACTAGCACTTAGCCTGATCATACATTACTGTACTAGCACCTGATTTCACAACACATTTCAGCGTCACTATTACCTGGGTCTTCACCCGTGTACACCTATTCTGAATAGCCACTTCACTGCTTGTCTTTTCCAATATGTGTTGGTCTTATCCCATGTCAATATGTCATTAAAATGATTTTTAATCATTTTTACTGTTCAGAGAACTATTCCTGGCTCTGGTTTACAGTTCAGGACTGATTCCTACTGCTGTGTGTTGTAAATGTGAATCGATTTGAAAACATAATGATAACATTACAAAGATTTGATGGCAATCCTGTTTCTGAGAGCGTGTGTGAGAGCAGTTGTAATGAGCAAAAATACTGTTTGGAAGTTTTGCAATAAGAGGTATAGTTTGAATCCTGCATTTGGGAAGAACATCGTGTGCCGGCGGAAATGCAAAAAAGGGAGAAATGGACAAATGACAGCATTCTGACCAGAATAGTTACACAAGCCTTCTGACAGGCAGAGATGTTTCTGTGCTGGGTGGTGTGTGTGTGCGCCTGTGTGTGTATGTGTGTGTGTGTGTGTGTGCGTGTGTTGCTGCGTGTGTGTGTGTTTGTGTGTGCGCGCGCCTGTGTGTGTGTATGTGAGTGAGTGTGTGTGTGTGTGTGTGTGTTTGAGTGAGTGTGTGTGTGTGTGTGTGTGTGTGTGTGTGTGTGTGAGTGTGAGTGAGTGAGTGAGTGAGTGAGTGAGTGAGTGAGTGAGTGAGTGAGTGAGTGAGTGAGTGAGTGAGTGAGTGAGTGAGTGAGTGAGTGAGTGAGTGAGTGAGTGAGTGAGTGAGTGAGTGAGTGAGTGAGTGAGTGAGTGAGTGAGTGAGTGAGTGCGCGATTTCGGATGAGTGAGGATAGGTTTATGGAATGCTAAAATATAACCTGAACACTGCAAAT
>NC_083773.1:1376184-1461184 GCF_963514075.1 Conger conger | reverse complement strand
CACCCCTGCTGGGTAAAGCCATGTAAATGTGCATTTATCTGTGTTGTTATCTCTCTTAGCTGTGTGAATTCGATCCCTCGTTCTTTACTCTTCAGAAGGACAGGAGCACAGAGAGGATATACAGACATTTCATGTCTGGATTTAATGAGTTAGCCTGGGAATTCAGAACAGAATGATTTTGAAAACTTTTAATTCAAAGTTTCCACACTCTCCCCCCCCCCCCCCCCCCACAGACACACCATAACCAAGACGACTTTAAAACTATGATTAAAAGCAAGAATTTGAAAAAACAGCAGCAGCGATCAGAACCATCTCCCCAAACTGGGTTTGTGAAGCATTTGCGTTCACTTGAAAGTAAAGGATGCTCTACAATACTGACAAAAAACTTTTCTGTGTGTTACAAGTCCTGTACTTAATTCAGTCTGTTTCTCATCTGTGGTTCCGTTCTATTCAATTCCATTCTTTTCAGTTCTCCTCTGTTCCACTCTGTTCCACTCTGTTCTCCTCTGTTCCCCTCTGTTCCACTCTGTTCCCCTCTGTTCCACTCTGTTCTCCTCTGTTCCACTCTGTTCCCCTCTGTTCCACTCTGTTCCCCTCTGTTCCACTCTGTTCCCCTCTGTTCCACTCTGTTCTCCTCTGTTCCACTCTGTTCCCCTCTGTTCCACTCTGTTCTCCTCTGTTCCCCTCTGTTCCACTCTGTTCCCCTCTGTTCCACTCTGTTCTCCTCTGTTCCACTCTGTTCCCCTCTGTTCCACTCTGTTCCCCTCTGTTCCCCTTTGTTCCACTCTGTTCCCCTCTGTTCCACTCTGTTCCACTCTGTTCCCCTCTGTTCCACTCTGTTCCCCTCTGTTCTATTCTGTCTGGCACAGTTGTGAAACTCTGGGCAGAAATGCTGCACAGTTAGAACCCCTGTGTTGAAAGTCACGCCGTGTCACGACACCAATCACTGTCGTGACAGCGATTACTGTCACAACCCCATCTCAGCATGAATGTGTCCCCCTGCTGTCCCCAAACGCACCCGCAGAAGAACCTCAGAGAACCACAGAGAACCACAGAGAACCTCAGAGAACCTCAGAGAACCTCAGAGAACCTCAGAGAACCTCAGCCCGCCCCCAGTCCACACTGGCAGCCTGACGCCAGCGCTTCTACCGTCCGAGCGTGAAAGCTTCTTTCTGGAAAGCTGAGCTCATAAGAGTGCTAATCATTAAACATGACTTTTAAAAAGACAAAGTACTTAGGTACACGGTCTGAGCAGTGAGAAGCCAGAATCACAATGAGCTTGGACTTGTTAATCGGTTACAGGACATTAATTAAATGGCAGTGCGGTCAGAACTGTGAATGTCGTGGCATATTGGATTTGGGGAGCTGTTATTCTCATATCTTCGCTGGAGTGTGTTTATGTTGTCCGGAAGTGTATTGTATTGTCTGTGGTGGTGTGTAGTTATGAAGGGACGGTTTGTCTGAAGCCCTGGCAGAAATGCACAAACCGATCTTGTTTTTGTTGTGTGTTTGGTTCTGTTTGGCTCCGCTAACGGTTTTCTGTTGCCACAGTTTGTGCCGTTTCGGGATTATATGGACCGGACGGGGAATCACGTCCTCAGCATGGCCCGGCTGGCCAAGGACGTCTTGGCGGAGATCCCGGACCAGTTCATCTCCTACATGAAGTCCCGGGGAATCAAGCCCAACCCATCGCCCCCGCCCTACACCCCCCCAGGACACCCCCAGCACACCCAGATCTGAGCACGCTGCCTGGGACGGATCGTGGTGGTGGGGGGGAGCTCCTCTGAACTCTGGGAAACCCCGTGGAATGATGGGACATCCGTATCCGTGACAACCGGCCCACGGAACTCTGCGATGGAGTTGAATGCAGTTTGGCGGTGTTTTTTTTGTCTCGGTTGGGGACGGTTGACGGGTTGGAAAGGTTGGAACTTGAGAGACTACTTTACTCAGAAACGATCAACATTTTTGAGACGGGGGGCGTCCTCCGTCTTGTGAGAGCGTTGAGAGAGACAAGGAGGAGGAAGGAGGAGAGGGGTGTTTGTGGTCTAACCTGTGCCTGTGTGTCCCTGTGCCCCTGTGGGGGAGAGTCTGCTCTTAACTACTGCTCACCTCGCTGTGCTAGAGCGTGCGTGTGTCCGTGGCGTCCGTAGATTCCTTCCTCAATGGCGTCTTTTGGATTTACAAGGTGTCCATGTTAATGAATTGTAGAGTTTTAACTATTTATTGTTGGGGAGAAGATGTGGAATCCTCTTAAGTATTTTCTCATCGTAGTTGTTTCATCCGGTTTTTTTTTTTTTATTGGTTATTTTTCAGAGCAGTGATCCGCACCTGACATTTCGTATTGCTTTTCAAAACTTGATGTTATGAGACAGAGCTTATAGACGTTTCCCTGACAGCCACAGCCACACATTGCACGCTCCCGGTGAGAAAATGTTTGTGGATGAGATAACGTGTGAAAGCACGTCATTTTGATCCACTACGTCTGCCTTTTCAAGGGCAGATCAAAGGCACGCACCAGTGCTGATGAATAGAAAGCACAAATGCTCTGTAGATTATGTTTCTACGTCCATCTGTCAAACTTATTCGCCAACAACAAAAGCAGGAACAATAATAATCGGAAATAAGGAATCATTTTAGCAAGTAAAGTGCCAGACAATGATTTATTTATTTACTTGATAAATTAGTAAATAATTTAACACTTTGTATATTTACTTTGGTCTGATTTATGCCGATCGAAAGTATATATATTGAAATTGAATTCAGAATGAGCAGCCAGAGTTGATCTGAGGGTGCTTGTGTTGTGGTGTCAGTCACTGTTCACTTGATTGACAGCCCTGAGCCCCTGAGCGCTGAACAACGGGCGGAGTTATTTATGAGTCAGAACATGGCCCCTCCCCCTCCCTTTCTCCTGCTTGACCCAAGACAGCGAGTGTGCGCATTGATTGATGACTTGTGTTCGGGAATCGATTAAGGGTCCTGGCGTGTTTGATTGCGGTTAGGGGTGTGAACGCTTAAACGTTTAAGCGGTTAACCGAAATTGAGTTGTACACGTTTACAAAAAATTGCTAACCGATAACCGTTCCTTTTTTTTTTTTCCTGAAGCTGAAATGGTAAGCTCAGTTTAAAATAAATGCACGTTCACCACCAGTGACAAAACACACAAATTGGTCAGACAATAGAATTAAAGATTCTGGCTACTTAATAACTTCCTGTCAGGCTGTTTACATTCTAAACTAGCATTTGACAAGCTAGTTCTAGCGAGCAATCTTTGGCTATTTCAAAGGGTTAAGAATGCAAACACCGCAGGGAATTGAATGCTGCAGTATTATAGTTATCAAAGAATTTATGCGTTTAAATCTGTTTTACTTCACTTATGGGTGTATTGTATTGCGTTTCTTAAGGATCACAGAGGACTCAGTGTTTATTCGTTGACACACAAATTCCAACTATCGTCAAGCTGAACGTAGCTTTCCACTATGCCGTATAAATATATAAAAACAAATAAAGCAATACATCATTGGACAAATGTTGCACCCAGCTTTATTAAGTAGGCCAGTTGAAAAATAAAGGCTATATATATGTGTAACCACTGTTCATAATTCTATTAAATGTAACAATTTTCCAACAATCTTTTTTTGATTGAGTCTTACTGCAAGTCAATCACTATCCAACAATTTTTATGTTGTGTTGAATATAGGTTGGCCAGACCTACCTTACCTACAGTTTCCAGGACCATGTAGTTAAACTATTTCTAAAATCAAGTAGAATTGTTGGCATGAAAGATAAATCCTTAGACCAATAGCCTATCATATCCATTGGATATTGAACGCAAAAAATTCCACATTAATCGTGTCAGCACAAAGATTGCCCTGCGCCGTATGGAATCAAATTCATTGGCAAAGTTACTGTTACATACAAATACAAGCCAAATTGCATAGAAGCCATTGGCATGAAAGTAAAATAATTAGACCTGTCGACGATGGTATCTGCACAAAATCCCATTTTCCGTCGGATTCCCTGCCTAAAATAGTTCAGATTTGTCGTGTCACCACCACGACACGGTGTTGTTACTGCAGCTATAATAACGCAAATATTGGACATTAAAGTGACCACGGAATTTTGAGTGAATAACCCTGTCTGTAACAATGTTCTCAAAACATTGGGCACATTTCATGTCAATCAAGTCTGTCAGGCAGAAGCCACAGGGAAGAGGGATGAAAACACTGAGTTATTTTTACCCATGATGCATTTCAAAAAAATGACACGCTATCGAACAGCATTCCTGGACTTAACCTACACAGCTTTAACTACAGACCGCTGGACATCTGTGAGCACGATGTCAACGTGAATGTAAATCTTTAATTGGGCAATTAGGCTGTTATCTGACTTACAATGTTGACATTTAAGTGGAACTATTTAAGATGGTTACGGTTACTTTATTTTATTTATTTATTTATTTTCATAAATAAGATACAACCCCTAGCGGTCATCGGTTACACGGTTAACCGTTTGGAAAAATGGATAGTAAACGTTTACAAAAACCGATGATTTGTCACATCCCTAATTGTGACGTGTGTGCCATGTCTGTCCGAGGGCAGGTGGGCGGGGGTTGTGTTCTTGCCCCCGCTGTTGTGCTGAGTGCCATAGAGCAGCGTGTAATTCGATGAGCAGCTTGCACTCCCACGCGCTGTCAGTCGCCTCGGTGTGAGGCAGCAGGAGACACTGGCTGTGCCGCCTGTCAATCAACGCCAGCCGCCTGTCAATCAACGCCAGCTGCACACGCGGCTCCGTCACGCCGTCTCCGCGCACAGCCAATGGGAGCGGGGGAAGACCCAACCCGAGAGCGCTCTCAGAAATACAGCCACAGTGCCGCTACATTTCCCTGCTGGGATCTAATCTCCCAAATGCTCCCTTAAAGTACAGTAACAATAATAATAATAATAATAATAAATTCATTATTTTGTTATTCAGCTGATGCTAAAAGCAACTTACAGTTGATTTGCCTTAGCAGGGGCCAATTGCCCCCTGGAGGAATGCAGGGTTAAAGGCTGCGCTGATCTTATCGTGACTACACTGGGGCTTGAACCACCAACCTTCCAGGTCTCAGTCACGGACCTTAGCCACTAGGCTGCCCCGTACTTTTTCAAAGCAAATGGGTAGCAATGATATATTGCTGGCTATGGGTACAATAGTGACCTATTTGGGTACCGCCAAAGCAACAAGAATTGCACATCATTGGGCAATTTTCATGCCTTTATTAAGTGATCCAGAGATATTGTGCTGATCATCTGTCTTCTGAAAGTCAGAAAGAAAGAAGAATTGTTTAAAAAGTCCCTCCCTCAGACAGTCAGGGCCTGGACCACGCCCCCAGGCCTGTGTTGGTCTCCTGGTGGACCAGGACCACCAGCAATGCTGCGTCCCGCCAGCCAGTCACATGATCTACTCCAAACGCTTCTCCCCCGATACTGCTGCGTGTGGGCGTACGAGCACAGCTCCAGATCGTCTCGAGATGTGTCTACTGTCTCGAGATGTTTCTACGTCTCGAGATGTTTCTTCGTCTCAAGATGGTTCTATCGTCTCGAGATGTTTCTACGTCTCGAGATATTTCTGTCGTCTCGAGATGTTTCTATGTCTTGAGATGTTTCTATTGTCTGGAGATGTTTCTATCATCTCGAGATGTTTCTATCGTCTCGAGATGTTTCTACGTCTCAAGATGGTTCTATCGTCTCAAGATGTTTCTACGTCTCGAGATGTTTCTACGTCTCGAGATGTTTCTACGTCTCGAGATATTTCTGTCGTCTCGAGATGTTTCTGTCTTGAGATGTTTCTATGTCTCGAGATGTTTCTATGTCTCAAGATGGTTCTATCGTCTCGAGATGTTCGTCTCGAGATGTTTCTATCATCTCAAAATGTTTCTGTCATCTCGAGATGTTTCTGTCATCTCGAGATGTTTCTGTAGTCTCGAGATGTTTAGATTTCTCTTTGGCTCAGATTCAATCAAACCATATCATGTGTCTTACATGTTTACTGAGCAATTTTTCAAGCAATTTTTTAATTATTTTTTTTACATTGTATTTATGCAACATTATGGGTTTAGTGGTTCTTGACAGAATACTATGTAAGAATACCACATTGTACGTACACCGTACAATATTTAATAATAAGGAGCGTTATAGACATAAAAGCACACTGATCGACTCTGGGATGGATTCCAGAGTTCCTTCGCTGAAAACTGATCAATTATTTTGTTGTAACATTTATGGCCTGTTTCACGGACACAGATTAGGCTTGGTCCTGGACTAACCTGAGCTTTGAATGGAGAACCAGGCTCCATCTGTTTCATCATTGGCTGTCACACGGATTGTCCGCAGCCAATCAGAGCCAGTTTCACAGAAACAGCTTAAACCTTAAATTCAATTCTCCATACAAAAGTCTAATTAGTCCAGGACTAAGGTTAATCTGCATCTGTGAAACTGACCCTTTGTGTTTTCTTTATCCCTCATATCAATAAAAAGCTTTTAAAAGCAAATACTTTTAAGTGAGAAAAACTTCATTAAAATCTCATCTGATTCCAGACACTTTTTCAATACTGGCTAACACAGTCCACAAAGTTTAACACATTGTTTTCAACTAAAAATGTTGTTTACGTCATTCCAAAAATAAATAATTGTGTTATAATGATCATTTGTCAGAAATGAGCTCCTGAGTGCATTTCTGTAAATAGTTTAGCAGCTGGAGTTTAAACCATCAGTAAATGTGGGGGTTAATGTGCTGCGGTCCTTTTCGAAAAATATTTCAGTCGAAAGACAAACCATTTCATTGTTATCTATAAAGCAAGTTATCAGTTGCATAATGACGAGACTTGAAACCTTTCAAGTGAATTAATTGGTAATACATTTACATGTGCACTGTCTTGAATTTTTTAAAGAATAGGCCCATTTAATTTTATGAAATAATTTATTAAAAGTCTGTCCTTTCCTGTATTGCATACTAATAGAGGTGTGCAGCAGGAATTGTGAATAAAGAAATAGGTCTTAGCAGCAGCCAATGGGACAGAATACCTGTATTTTCTTCTGTGGAATCTCTGCATTGGATGGCACATTTGTCAAAGTGAAACATCGCCTCACAGGAGTAATACTGATGGAGTGCTATAAATGACAGCAATATTTCCAGATGAGTGTTAGCTATGCTAATCACACAGGAGCCGATGCGGTCATGTTAGGAGTGTATATCATGATCTGGGATGGTACAGTATTAGGTACACTGTACTGTCGGCATAGAAGCTAATCATTTCTCAGCGCTGGTCATTTGGAGCCTGACATGGACCATGATGTATCTTTTTTTTAATAACATGAAACATTAAACTGTCAGTTTTACGACCCCGTTATCCATGCACGTGAATTTGATTAAAGCAAACGTTATTATGCAGTATTTCCTTCTTGGTAACATCAGTCATACTGTATTTCATCCAGCACGGCGTAGGACCCCCACAGAGCCGAAATCTGTACATAACCTCATCGGGTGGTCCGGTGGGACCGCAGGTGAGCACAGGCGGAAGAATGATGATGTTGATATCCGCACATGGGAGAGACCTGATCTAAGCCATTTCCCCTGGCTCGTTCCGTGTGATTTACGAATACTCTCCTCCTCTTAACGCCCAGCACACGGATGCTTGAGTGTATTAAATCGCATTGTGATGGGTACATTTTATAACAGTTTATAGTTTGTATTAGAATTGTTTTATTATACTATTAGCTGGAGTTTCAAATTGGACACGTTGATCCTGATGTGTTTCCGTACATATGATTTGAGGGTTTTTACAGTTATAACGCACCTGCAATATAAGGGAATATGTTTGTCGTAAGTGGTTTGTGATTTGCATTTTTCTCTTGCAGTCATCAGATTTAAGAAAGCACTTTATTTAATGAACATAAAGTGACCCAATTCTGAATATTCTTTGTTGTCATTAAATGGTAATTCTTCATGACGGGGACTAATATCTGGTTTTCTTGAATGTATGAAAAACTCGATTCTCTACCCAAAACGCCCCGCGGGGTTCTGAGGCGATATGATCGTGTTTCTTCAGTCACACAATCAAACGCCTCATATGCAGTTCCAGCATCTGTAACATAACGTTTGAACACTGTCCCATTTGGAAAATGTGCATGTGAGAGCCAAAATGGCCGACATTACAGTGGAATGTTTAATTTCTCCTCTGAAATCGTTTTTCTGTCACTGGTTTGTTCCTGACGGTTAATGGAGAACTGTAGCCACCCAGCATGTTAAAGGTATTGTTCTTTATGTTTCTAAACTTTAGGTTTTATTTATTTTGATTTTGGTCGTTTTAACTTCGCTTGAACTCTAATTTGCATGGTCATTTTCTTTCGGACGGAACATTATTGTACATTACTGTTGTCATACGGTGGGTTTGTGACTTGCTTTGTATTGGATTGCCTTAAATAAAAAATGAATAAAAACAAATGAATACTTTTGAGCAAAATGTGCAGAGGCCTTTTATTCTAATGGAAGGCAAGTCATCGGTCTGGCAGTTCAGCCCAATGGGGAATAGTTCTCCATGACAAATCTGGTGGTATTATGTTCCCCTAAACTGCAAAGGATTCCTCCCATGAGTCAATCCCTGAGTCCCATCGATCGCGTGTTTCACTTGCTGGACAGAAGACCAAAGGCAAAAGGAAAAAACAGGAACTGGAGAGGGCCTGATCATGGAAGATGTTCTGCATCTGGTGATGTGATATCTATGGTTCACGTACTTCAGGCAGTCGTAGAATGCAAAGGCCTAAGTACCAAATATGAAAGGCCAAGTACTAAATATGACTACTTTATTTCAGATTATGTTCATTCATTTGTCTAATTAGTTTTGCTCCCTGATTGGTGATTGCATTGCCCAGCGTATGGTAAAGTTTGGTCCATTAGGGGTCCGTATTTCATATCTCTCCAGTGACCCCTGCTGGTTGACTGGGTGCCTGTGCATTCTGATGCCGCATGTGAAAGGTCCTCCTCTGACTCCACTCTTTAAGCTCGGCTGTGGTCTGTGCTGTGAAGAGAAGCAGCTGGCAACAGCATGGAATCTGGGTTTTCAGCATGAGCGTGTTTGGGATTGCAGATAATGCCAAATTTACAAAAATAAAAAATACGAAATTCTGTGCCAACCTCATTGGAGAATTTTCACTTGAATAAGCAGACATGGCTGTTTATAAATCTTTTTTATTGGCAAGGAGATTCTTCCTGGAAGGTTTGAGAAAAATAATTGCCAAACATCAATACTGATATTTCAGCAACAACATAAACAACAAAGAATACATTTTAAATTTGGTTTGAGCCCGTGAGGACAGCCCGTGGGAGGATGAGGGTTTGATTGAATTATTTTAAAAAGTTGTTCCTCACAGAACTCGTCTGGGCACTCGGGCACTGTGCCCTCCAGGCCACTAGGGGGCAGCACATTCTGAGAGTCAAGATGTATTTTATTGGAAGCCGTGGGGCACTCACAAAGCCAGTGTGCTGGTCAAGGGCAACGGCTGCTGGTATCCATGCCTTTGTGTGTGGGAGGAAACCGCAGTTCTTTACGAGGCACTAACCACTGTCCTGGTGAGTGCTGCTGTTTCATGTGGTAGATGTTCAGGTGAGTTCAGGTGAATAGCCCATAGCCCATGTTCACAGCGCTCACAGGAGGACAAAGTCATAGGTTTGCAGGTCCAAGAGCAGGCGAGATAATGAGTCTCCAGCAGTGTCTCTAAACTGTGTGAGTTCCGTGATTCCGTGATTAATTCAATCAGATGTGTGAGTTCCTGGTTACAACAAAAACCTTCTGGCAAGTGGGTCTGGAGTTGGGTCTGGTCAACAGGGCCTCATTCCCAAAATGCATTTTGATTCCTGCAGTGCTGGCCTCTCACTCCTCTGGGTCTTCTCTCCAGATGTCAAGATTCCCGACCGGGATCTTGTCTGTTCATTGCTCAAATCCCCCTATGGTCAGTGCCTGCTCTGTCTACCCCCTGTGAGTATGTGTTCAGCTCTACCCTCAAAATTTACCATAGGGGTTTTCTGAAGAATATCATTTTCTTGTGATATTTTCTTTAAAAAAGAATAATAATATGCATATTTTAACAAAGACATTTTTATACAGTTTTGATTTCAGGGCCTTTGCTGGCTTGACGTTGATATGAAACAGCTGCCGGAAATATTTTATGCATATAACTAACATTTGTAGTTACCATGAATATATATGCACGCAGCTACCCATTACAGTCACTATCCCTGGCGGCAAGTATGCCCATGCTAATTTAGTTTAACTTCAAACCAGCAAAGCTTGTCAGTGCAAGTAATAATCTTACATTTTTAAATTTTATTTCCAGGTGGCAAGATGCTGTTGTATAATTGAGCGAGTCACATAATCTCAATGTCTTAATTAGGCATCCACTTATCGAAACACACACGAGATACAGTGTAGCTTTGCAAGACTTCCGGTGTGAGGAATGCTCGCCAAGTACATAAACTGTAAATAACACAACAAAAGACCAGAAATCTCTTTGCAGCTATTTCACCTTATATTATTGTCTGAGCGTTTATGAACCTTAAACTGTGCGGTCAGAGTGAGAATTTACAGTATATAAACAAAAAAATATTTTTCAAATAAAGTTTTTCATTTTTATTTATAGGGAGGGCTAACTTCTTTCGCAAACAAAATGTGAAAACTTGTGCATGCAAAAAAGAGCAGGTTGTGAAACGGGTGGCGCAGTTAGAGGGGAGCTCAGGCCAACGACGCGAAGAATGACAGCTTGCCAACGCGCGTTATATTTACAGCTGTCCGCCCACACCGCGGCTTGTTTACTCGCGTTTAACGGTCATCCGCATTTCTGTGCGCGCGCGAGGTTCCCAGACGAGCTCGCTGGAGAGAACGACGCGACGGACAAGAGACGCGGCGACTGGAGCCTCTGTACGGTACACACCTTTTTCATACCCTCTCTCTTTCTCTCTCCTTGTTCGTCGGGTTTTGCCGTGTGAAACTCTCGTTGGAGTTTTCACGACGATTGCAGTTTCCTCTTTCTGCTGACAAGTCAAGTCACCCCCCAGGGAAACTCCAGCAGCTGCTGCTACCGCGAATCAAACTCAACCCCCCCCGCCCTCCACCTCAAAGCTCGCTCTCCTGCCTCCCACACATCATTAAAGCGCCAGGCTGTCCCCAACTCTCTGACACTTCCTTCCTTTTTGGGTTATTATACAATGCAGGTGCGGGCGGGCAATTAACTGGAGGGCTGCTGCCACGACGATGCGAAATGTCACAAAATTCGAAACTCTGACACGAAAGTCGCTTTATCAGCGTTGTTAACGTGTTTAATTAGTTAATAATCAGCTACTGCACAGGACACAGCAAGAACCTGCTCTGTGTGGAATAATTAGCATTGGCTACACCAAACGGTTTTCCATGTTTTCCAAGTATACTACCTAACCAGAGCTTGAAATTAATTGTATTTTTTTTCTGGAAATGTCAACACAACACCCTGCTGAAAAAACCCCCCAACTCAAGCTAGATTTTGAAACAGCTGGTGGCTGGTTGACCAGCTCAGACCAGTTCCCAGCTCGACATGGTTTGGCTGGTTGACCACTCCAGCATGACATTGTTTGGGCCAGCACAAGCTATGTTTTGAAATAGCTGGTAGCTGCTAGCACTAGCTGGTTCACCAGCTTGTTGACCAGCTTGACCAGCTTATTTTTCAGCTCAATTTTCAAGCTGGTCAAGCTGGCATAGCTGGATTTTACAGCGGCTGTATTTGGAATCAAACTACATGTAAGTATTTGGTAACATATAATAGTAT
This sequence comes from Conger conger, assembly GCF_963514075.1. NCBI lineage: Eukaryota > Metazoa > Chordata > Actinopteri > Anguilliformes > Congridae > Conger > Conger conger. Next base: position 1,449,353 of record NC_083773.1, on the reverse strand, counting down.
AAGTATATTGCATCTGAAAGTTGACATGGTGCACTGAATAAAACAAGACTCCTGGGTTAGTTATTTAATTAAGTAACACGTTAACATAACATAATGTGATGCAAACAGGCCATTCACCACTCGCCTGTTCCTCCCACTAAGTGCACCTATTGCTTAGTTTGCCTAAACGCAAGATAACATCTAGCACCATATCAAGTCTGGCCTTGAAAACCCCCAGTGTTTCTGCCTCCACTACATGTCCTGGCAAGCTATTCCACACATTGACCACTCGCTGTGTGAACAAATACTTTCTAATATCTGTACGTAATTTGTCCTTTTCCAATTTCCATTTGTGCCCTCTCGTTCTGCTTACCAAACTCACCCTGAAGAATCCCCAATGATTCAGTTTGTAAATCCCTTTAATGGAAAACCACCCAGTGCCATCTAGGCACATTCCTAACTTAAATACCATATTTAATGTTTGATATTGAGCCATCGCAGGAGAGGTGTGTTGCCAATGTGATGGCATTGTATCAGATTTCAGCGTCATAGAGAATGAACACAGTACCAGATTTATCACATTTTTACCTTTTTGTGGTGAAAAGTCAGTGAAATGTCATCTAGGCATTCTGGTAAAAAAAAATAAAAAAATAAAAAACAAATCTACATTTGGTTGAAAAGTCAACGTTTTCTCACCGATTAGGACATAGCAGGGCTATACCCAGGTCAAACCTAGCTGGGGTTAACGTACCGAATACAGGATTATCAGTTGGGAAGGGGCTTCATATTTTGTCTGAAATATGAGATATGTTTCGCATTAAGCATGCAAACACTGCAGTGAACAGTATGTAAATATTTTATGTACGGAACATTCCCCAACAGAGCAACGCTAAAGCACTTCCTCCGCACATCAAAACGTCTCTCAGCCTGGGTTTTCCCCTCTCTAGAGATCTGTGTTCCAGTGTTGCTCCCTGTGTAGTTGCAGCAGTAGCTACTGTAAATCCTCAAATCGTGGCCGGGGTCTTTTATTTACTTAGGCTGCACAAAGCACAGGCCTTTATTTGGGGCAGGCTTGTATTCGAGGCAGGCCTTTATTTATTATTAGGCTTCTGTTGTAGAATTTTATTCTTAGAAATAAAGTAAAAGGCTACACTTAAAGTGGGCCAGCACTGTTCAACACTTCCTGTAACTGTTCAGAAATCAATTAGTGTAGGCTAATCAGGAAACACCGTTTGGTAAGTCATAGTGTCAGTCTTAACAGACTTAGTTTATTGCAAATATTCTCAAACACAATAAATCACATGCAAGTCCAGAATCCAGTCCACTTGCCAGACACGCCTTCATGAACAATAACAAATTAGCGTAGATAACAGCAAGTTAAGGATCTTTTTTTCCTAAAGTGCGTTTTATTGTGAGACATGTGTTTCGTTTGGAGCAGCATACCGGTAGGCTATCAAAAGATTTTCGCTTTGGTTTGGGATTTAATTTACTTTTGGACTGTTTCTATTTCTATTGCTAAATATTGGGACTGATGGGCACTGAAATCTGGGGGGTATTTGATGGTTCAATGTTAAGTTTTATGTAGTTGAAAGAGTGTCGGGATTTCCACCCGTCTGTTTATTGTGAGCCAAGGCAAATGCTTTCATTCATTCATTGAACGTGCGCTGTGCTGTAAATACATGGAAACCTTATTGCGTAGCCAAGTAGCCTAAATTGAGTTAGTTTTTTATTTTGCCTGATTTACTTTTTATTAAATTTGTAGGCTGGAATGCCTCGCGGCAACAATTGTGTTTAAATGTATACTGCTTCAGCCTTTGCTTTCGTCTGGCAGTCGGAGGGTTGCCTGTTCGATCTTGCTCAGGGTGTGTCGAAGTGTCCCTGAGCATGACGCCTAACCCCCAATTGCTCCTGACGAGCTGGTTGGTGCCTTGCATGGCAGCCAATCGCCTTTGGTGTGTGTATGAACGGGTGAATGAGAAGCATCCGTTGTTCAGAGCTTTGGATAAAGGCGCTATATAAATGCCAGCCATTTACCATTTACCATCTGTATCTCGTATTCTCTTTTCTGCTTTCATCTGGTATTTGTTTGGATGTGATACCTGTCCCCAGCTATCGGTGGAGCTGCAGTGGAAGGAGCCTAACTGGGGGATGAATTTCATTGTAGCGTAGTGGTTAAGGTAAATGACCGGGACACGCAAGATTGGTGGTTCTAATTCCGGTGTAGCCACAATAAGATCCGCACAGCCGTTGGGCCCTTGAGCAAGGCCCTTAACCCTGCATTGCTCCAGGGGAGGATTGTCTCCTGCTTAGTCTAATCAACTGTACGTTGCTCTGGATAAGAGCATCTGCCAAATGCCAATAATGTAATGTAATATCTCATGTTTGATGTCTATTGCCTTTTATTAACTTAACTTCACTTTGGCTACATTTGGGTTTTTAGGAACGTTGGTTGATTTCTGGATTTTTTTTTGGCTTTGTGGCATTCTCCTGTCAGTTTTTCAGGCACAGTTATCTTGTTTATTTTTATTTATTTGTTTTATTTTAAACTACAACGATCCAGGAATTGTATTCAGCCCAAACGGTCTGAAGAGCCAGAGATGCTGGCACCCAAACCGCACTCCCTGCAGCAGCTGATAAAGCCGTATGCAAGGCCCAGCCTGGAGACTGAGAGGACAGAAGAGCCTTCTGAGGGACTGGCTCTGGAGGTACTGTACTGTCTGGAGCCCCTCGCAGCACTAAACGCTAGTGAACGCTAAACAGAGAGAGGGCCAGAAACACTCACCTGCTCACTCACCTGAAACACTACCCTGAAACACTACCCTGCTCACTCACCTGCTGCCTCACCTGAAACACTCACCTGCTCACTCACCTGAAACACTAACCTGCTCATTCACCTGAAACACTACCCTGCTCACTCACCTGCTGCCTCACCTGAAACACCCACCTGCTCACTCACCTGAAACACTACCCTGAAACACTCACCTGCTGCCTCACCTGAAACACTCACCTGAAACACTCATCTGCTCACTCACCTGCTCATTCACCTGGAACACTCACCTGCTGCCTCACCTGAAACACTCACCTGCTCACTCACCTGAAACACTCACCTGCTCACTCACCTGAAACACTCACCTGCTCACTCACCTGAAACACTCACCTGCTCACTCACCTGAAACACTCACCTGCTGCCTCACCTGAAACACTCACCTGCTCACTCACCTGCCGATGCGACACAGGGCCAGGTGTCTGACACAGACAGGGCCAGGTGACTGACACAGGGCCAGGTGTCTGACACAGACAGGACCAGGTGTCTGACACAGACAGGGGCAGGTGTCTGACACAGGGGCAGGTGTCTGACACAGGGGCAGGTGTCTGACACAGACAGGGGCAGGTGTCTGACACAGACAGGACCAGGTGTCTGACACAGGGGCAGGTGTCTGACACAGACAGGACCAGGTGTCTGACACAGACAGTCTCGGAGAGGGGAGCTGTCAATCACGCTGGATGCGTCTTCAGTCTTCTGACATGAAGGAAAGCTTCTCATTTCACTGTCGCAAAGGTGTGTGTGTGTGTGCTGTGGTGTGTGATGTATGTGTGTGTGTGTGTGTGTGTGTTCACTCCAGAGAGGTAAACTGGGAGTGAACATCATTCTGTGGATGAAGATCAGTTCAGAGTCCCTGCACACACTTATCCCAGATCTAATCTTCCACTGTCAATTGAATTAATTTAGAGGAAGATTCAATCTCCCTGCTGCTGTGAACGGTTGGGGGGGGGGGGGGGGGGGGGTGGAAACAAAAGCAGGGTGTGAGTAAGCTGCTCCAGAGATGTGTGTGTGTGTGTGTGTGTGTGTGATTGAGTGAGTGAGTGTGTGTGTGTGGTGTGTGAGATTGTGTGAGTGTGTGTGTGTGTGTCCTGCGATGGACTGGTGACCTGTCCAGGGTGTATCCCTGCCTCTCACCTGCGTCACGTTCAGCCCCGACAAAACATAGCAAAACGTTTATTTAAACAGAAACAGTGGCGCGTTGAACACCATCTGAGAAACTGGGTGGACTGACAGACAGAGTGCAGACTGACAGACAGAGTGCAGGCTGACAGACAGAGTGCAGGCTGACAGACAGAGTGCAGACTGACAGACAGAGTGCAGACTGACAGACAGAGTGCAGGCTGACAGACAGAGTGCAGGCTGACAGACAGAGTGCAGACTGACAGACAGAGTGCAGACTGACAGACAGAGTGCAGACTGACAGAGTGCAGGCTGACAGACAGAGTGCAGACTGACAGACAGAGTGCAGACTGACAGACAGAGTGCAGACTGACTGACAGAGTGCAGACTGACAGACAGAGTGCAGACTGACAGACAGACTGACAGACAGAGTGCAGACTGACAGACAGACTGACAGACAGAGTGCAGGCTGACAGACAGAGTGCAGACTGACAGACAGACTGACAGACAGAGTGCAGACTGACAGACAAGAGTGCAGGCTGACAGACAGAGTGCAGGCTGACAGACAGAGTGCAGACTGACAGACAGAGTGCAGACTGACAGAGTGCAGGCTGACAGACAGAGTGCAGACTGACAGACAGAGTGCAGGCTGACAGACAGAGTGCAGACTGCTCTTGTGGAATTCTCCGGACTGTAAAGCCTTTTAAGGCCTACGTCATTATTGTTTCTGGCTAATACTACTGCTACACAGAAACCATAGCAACATGTAGCAAAACGTTTTCTGATCGAATGTGCCCCTGTGGTACTGACCAGGAGTGAGTGACTTCATAAAATGGATGGATGGATGGATGGATATTTGAAATGGTTCAGGAATTCAGTCAATATATAATTCTACATATTAGATTTTTTAAATTTTTATAAATACATTGTATATTATACTAATACTATATTAAATGTAAGTACATTTGGAGGGTTGGGTGTGGTTGCAGGTTTTCATTACGTTGAGACGTTTGACATTTACTAAAACACAAACCTGAGAATTTCTGCGGGGAAACTGACCTTCATGCTATTTGTTTTAAACCTGGCTTTGATAGAGGCTAGAGTAATGCGTAAGATTAAACCACATGATCTGTGCCTGGCACACAGGCCATAGTGCAATATGGACTCTGTGTGTTAGCTCTCTGAACACACACTAATAAAACAGCGTGGGGAATCTACACAGGACTGGCGCTGGCTTTTGTATCGGTTGGACAGGGAGTGTTTAAATTCACACAGCATTCTGGGTAATGGTCGTCATCCTGGTTCTGGTGGTATTGTGAATGAGACACAGTGAGCTATGCTATCTCTGCATGTCTTAGATACCTGAGGTAAAGGAAATGCAGGAATAATCCTCCTCTTTGGGAGAATAATTCTTTTAGCTTTTATTGCGAAGCCATTCTCATTGTCACCTTGGATTTTTCTATCTGTGGCAATGTTCAGAAATTGCATCATATTTATAACTTTCATCGCTGAGAGACAGAAATGGGTCTCACAGTTGCTCCAGAAATATACGCTGTGTGGGTTCTCCATGACAACAAGCTAGCGGGTCGATTGTTACGCTAGATCCCGGAAAAATAGGACGCACTGATGTGTGTTTCTGGGTGGGAGTCGCTGTCTGAATAAGGTCTTTTATTTACATGCAGGTCTTGATATTCTGTTTCTGATATTACAGGAATATTGCATTCATTTGGTAGTGATCATCAGAAAGAGGAGTTTACATTACATTAGTTATTTGGCTGATGCTTTTATCTGAAGTGACTTACAGTTGATTAGACTAACACAGGGACAATCCCACTGGAGCAATGTGGGGTCAAGGGCCCAACAGCTGCACTGATCTTATTGTGGCTACACTGGGGCTTGAACCACCAACCCTCTGGGTCCCAGGCATGGACCCTAGCCACGCTGGTACAGGCTGCCCCCTGCTATAGTGGGGGGGGGGGGCAGTTAGATATTTGCATTGATGTGAGAATGTTGGTGTGAATTCTATCACAGCCTGTATATCCCCGGACATTCATTGTCACGGAAAGGCGGAGGCTTGAATGAATTTTTATGTGATTTTCTCCCAGAGGCAGGGGGAACATGTTTATTTAAAACGCAGCTGATGAAATGAAACGCCGCGCGCGCTGTTTTCCCGCCTGAACCCGGTCCGCACCGCCGAGAGGCAATTTAACCTGCAGCCTCCAGACTCTCCGTCTTTAATCCTCGCAAAACCCTGTTTGCCAAACACATCACACGCATGACCTCGCCTTTTCCCTGCGTGAGTGATCGGACCGGCCCGTGTGACGGGTCTCAGCGGGCCTCCAGGGGCCGGGGCGGGTCTGAACGGGCCTCCAGGGACCGGGGCCGGTCTGAACGGGCCTCCAGGGGCCGGGGCGGGTCTGCGGGTCAGACTTCATCATTCCGCCTCGCTCCGGGCCGGGGGGTTACTCCAGGAAGCGCGACTGTGCCGAATGCGGAAGGGGGAAGGGGCCTCATATCTTAAGTCTGAAATATGAAATATGTTTCGCATTAAGAATGCAAACGCTGCAGTGAACAGTATGTAAATATTTAATGTGCAGAACCTTCCCCAACAGAGCAGCGCTGCAATACTCCCTCCGCAGCCAAATATCTTATATAATCTTATATGTTGCATATTGTTACACTGCGGCTCATATTTCCAGGGGAAGCATAAGGTTACGCGGAATAAGACTGAATATTAAATCATTCGATTATGTCATTTGATGTCAATGGATTTACTTGGTAATGCTGTTTTATTTAACAATGTACGGCTGATCTATATTACAGCACGGCTTTGAAAATCAATGCAAGCCGCAAGCCTCCATAATCGAGGTTATATCGCAACAGTCGCAGGACCTGATGCAATGAGTGTGTGTGCTGACATGCAGGTGAAGTGGGGTGTGCTGACATTGCAGCTGTAGTGGGGTGTGCTGACATTGCAGCTGTAGTGGGGTGTGCTGGCATTGCAGCTGTAGTGGGGTGTGCTGACATGCAGCTGTAGTGGGGTGTGCTGGCATTGCCTCCCCACGCTGAAGGAGCAGGGGCTGAATCCGCTTTAAACTCACCATTGTAGGAAACTCAAGAGGCCCGAATACGCCCAGTCACCCACATTCAGGACGACAAAACGACACCCTCACCTGTGACACGTGGTGTGTAAGTAAGTAAGTATTAGTAAGTCATTTTTATAGCACCTTTCACAGACAGAGTCACAAAGTGCTTCACAGGATCAAAAATAATAATAATACATAAAAGAACAGTCAATAAAACCAACAAATCACAAATAACAGGACATGAAATAAACGGTCACAAAAGCGGCGAGACAAACGCCTGTCTGAAGAGATGAGACTTCAGCTGCTTTTTCAAATGTTCCACAGAGGCCACAGCTCTGAAGTCTGGTGGAAGAGTATTCCACAATTTAAGAGCCACCGATTCAAAGGCTCGGTCGCCTTTAGTTTTGAGTCTAGTGCGAGGGACGTGTGCTTATGCCACGACTTTTCCACTGCGTTGTACGTCACTTTGGATAAAAGCATCTGCCAAGTACAGAATAATGTAAAATAATTGAGGCTGGTTCTGTCGGTTGATTGCCTCTCTGTGGGATCAGCACAGGCCAGTACAGACACACGGCAGCTCCCTGTTTTTAGAGCAACACGGCGGCCTGTTCAGAGCAACACAGAATATCCCCACTGAGATCAAAATCTCTTCTGCTAGGGGGACCTGACATAAAACACGAAGTTGCTGAACAAGACAGAAAATCAGCTCACCAGGACTGGAGTTAAACCTGCAGACACTGCGGCCCTCCAGGACTGGAGTTAAACCTGCAGACACTGCGGCCCTCCAGGACTGGAGTTAAACCTGCAGACACTGCGGCCCTCCAGGACTGGAGTTAAACCTGCAGACACTGCGGCCCTCCAGGACTGGAGTTAAACCTGCAGACACTGCGGCGCTCCAGGACCCCTCAGCTATCCATGGTCCTGTAAAGCCACAGTGCTATGCCTGGAACTCTGAAGCACAAATCTCAGCAGGACTTGTCTTTCTCTCTACTTTTGTGACCCCCCTTTGAAACGCAATGTTGAAGTTCAGAGATAATTCATTCAGGTGACAAGCCTGAAATACTGAGAGACTGAATCCAGGCCAAAAACTAATTTCCTCCCCCTGAGAGAGAGAGTTCCTGCTGCAGGCAAACATCATCAGGGTGATCTGCCCACGGTGCCGTCCGTATCTGCTTATATTGAAGCAAGAGGTTGGAAACAATTCATATTATCTTTTAATTTCCTTCTGTGCAGCATATGACGATCTCACCCCTGTTTTGCCGGAGAGACATCAAACTGTTCCAGGAGAGCTACTGTTCTTTCGCAGTTTTTGTTGTCAAACGATTACCATATCTAGTCAATTAGCCGCATAAAACAACGCCAATGCATTTCCGACAAATGCATCGCAGCAGAATGCCTGAGTATCTGAACACTGGCAGTGGAGTTCTGGAACGCTGAAAAAAGAAACAACAACAAAACAAAAACAAGACAACGAGGAACCGTTTCCCCCGTAGCTGGGTACGGCACGGGGCTGTAGACCTCCTGCAGCAGGCCTTCCTGTGGACGGGGCTGTAGACCTCCTCCAGCAGGCCTTCCTGTGGACGGGGCTGTAGACCTCCTCCAGCAGGCCTTGCTGTGGACGGGGCTGTAGACCTCCTCCAGCAGGCCTTCCTGTGGACGGGGCTGTAGACCTCCTCCAGCAGGCCTTGCTGTGGACGGGGCTGTAGACCTCCTCCAGCAGGCCTTCCTGTGGACGGGGCTGTAGACCTCCTCCAGCAGGCCTTCCTGTGGACGGGGCTGTAGACCTCCTCCAGCAGGCCTTGCTGTGGACGGGGCTGTAGACCTCCTCCAGCAGGCCTTCCTGTGGACGGGGCTGTAGACCTCCTCCAGCAGGCCTTGCTGTGGACGGGGCTGTAGACCTCCTCCAGCAGGCCTTGCTGTGGCTCCCTGGGGTTGTCTCAGCAGGCCTGGAATCGCACTCACACACAGGCTGTGTGTTCGGCAGTAAAGGCACTGTGTGCATTATAGCACGGACACACACGCGGTGCATCATATTTTATTGCGTTTGCAGGTTTAATTTGTTCAGCTGCTGCTCATAATGACGCAGGTCAGAGGCGGGTAGTTAATCACAGAAGACCTCTGTGACTGTGCGCAGTGACATTGTTTCCTTGCACGTGGATTTCTCTGCCTGGTCAACGGCAGGCTCAGCACAATGCGTTTCATTTCCCCTAGGAGACCAGAGGTGGTTTGTGCTAATGCTAAAACAACAGTGCTAGTGCTCACGGAACAATGCTCTGTGCTAATTCTAAATCAACAGTGCTAATGCTCACAGAAAAATGCTCTGTGCTAATGCTAAATCAACAGTGCTAATGCTCATGGTACAATGCTCCATGCTGATGCTAAATCAACAATGCTAATGTTCCATGCTAATATAATGGTAAATGGTTGGCATTTATATAGCGCCTTTATCCACAGTGCTGTAGTGCTATAGCTGATGCTTCTCATTCACCCATTCTCACACACACACACCAATAGCAATAGGTGACAGTTGTAACAGCGGGCCTGAACAGGCTGTAATATGACAGGGGACAGTCGTAACAGCGGGCTTGAACAGGCTGTAATGTGACAGGGGACAGTCATAACAGCGGGCCTGAACAGGCTGTAATATGACAGGGGACAGTCATAACAGCGGGCTTGAACAGGCTGTAATGTGACAGGGGACAGTTGTAACAGCGGGCCTGAACAGGCTGTAATGTGACAGGTGTAATGGCCTTGCCTGTGTGGGAAGGGTTGGATTTAATTAGACCTGGCAATCCTGCCCGCCCATGGCATCCCTCTGCTCCCTGTTCTCACCTGTCTGTACCTGCTGGGACGGGAAGGGGGGAGGGGCAATGGGAGAGAAAGAGAAAGAGAGAGAGAGAGAGAGAGATAGAGAGAGAAACAGGGAGAGAGACGGAGAGATGAGAGAGAGAGAAACAGGGAGAGAGACGGAGAGATGAGAGAGAGATAGAGAGAGAGAGAGAGAGAGAAACAGGGAGAGAGGAATAACAGGCTGTGACAATCACACGTGGAATGGAGGCATTTCTATAATCTCACTCATCACTCGCTTTGATCCTGCATCTTCAAAGGCCTGCTGTGTGTGTGTGTGTGTGTGGTGTGTTTACACGTGTGTGTCTGTGTGTGCGTGTTTGCACGTGCGTGTCTGATGTGTGTGTGTGTTTACACGTGTCTGTGCGTCTTTGCACAAGTGTGTCTGTGGTGTGTGTGTGTTTGCATGTTTACACGTGTGTGTGTGTGGTACTTTTACACATGCGTGTCTGTGTATGCCTGTTTGCATGTGTATGCGCATCTTTGCATGTGGGTGTCTGTGTGTCCATACTGAACACAATGTCAAGAAAGTAAAAAGATTATTAATGTTGATGATCTTTCATGACTAGTTGGTAACGGAAAACTCCACTATATTATATAATGTCTTTCTTGTGTATAGATTCATTGCTTAATGGACAAGGTAATGTCGCACTTTACTGAAAATCTCTGTATCCTATAAAACAGAATTACTCTGTGAAATGTTTGTGCTGCCATCTCCTCTCATTAGACTATGAAGCAGGATAATCACACAAAAAACAGCTGGAAACAGTTCAGCAGTGACATTTTTGGAATGCTTCTCTCCTCCTGTTCATCTCTGCTTTATTTCCTGCAGGAGCTTTTAAGCTTCTCGTTGCATCCAACATGGACTGTAATATCACAGAACCAGGACCAAAAGGTGGCTCAGAAGCAGGACCAGAAGACTGACCAGAACCAGAAGATCTGTTTCAAACCTTTGGCAATTGGAGTCTCCTGGAGCTCATTCCAATCACTTGTTATTATCCACTTTTTAATTTTCCTTGCTCCAAACCCAGAAATCTGTAAGTAGAAGTTCAGAACTTCCGATCTGCAGAATTATCTTATCGTTGTACAGCCTGGCGTGTGAATGATCGATCTCTCCCCATCTGCCCACACAGCTGCCCCGTCTGTGACTGAGGGGGCGTTCCATTCGCCTAATTTACGTCTTTACTTCTTTTCCTTTCCTCTTTTCCTGGCCTCTCCTGACAGGCGGAGCCAGGGGTAGAAAGGGAAAAAGACACGGACTGGAACTGATGCCCCTGGTATATCATTCCTGATTTCTGAGGTGGCCTACTAAAGTTGTATTTTCAGACGTGAGAGAAAAACGGATGCATCAGTGTGGGCCAGCGCATGCAGACACTGCCATCTTGTGGGCTGGGGTGGGAAGTGGCATGGTGAGCTTATGGCCCCAACAGCTTGATTAAACCGATACCAAGCACCACCAAAGGACTACCGTGTAAAGTGTAAATAACTCAAGACATTCAGCATGATCAAGGTCATCTCAGTCAGCTTTGATGGCTTGCACTATGAACTGGTCCTAAAGAGTGCATATGCATGTGCATTACCATAAGGGAAACCCATCCACAGCTTTGGCAGGTTTATGAAACTTTTTCTGTGATCACCGTCAATGTGCTGCTTCAGTAGTGAGCAAGAAACGTGCACACACACGTGCAAACATGCACACACTACACACCACACACACATGCAAACACGCACACACCATACACACACACACACACATGCAAACACACACACACCACACACACACACATGCAAACATGTACACACCACACACACACACTTGCAAACATGTACACACCACACACACACACATGCAAACACGCACACACCACACACACATGCAAACACGCACACACCACACACACACATGCAAACACGCACACACACGCTCGTGTTTTCATTGGAAGTGAGTGAGTGAATGAAGGAATGAATGGCAGAAATGTCTAGCTGTGCTCAGCCAGGCTTGTTAAAGACCGTTTTAAAGGCTAACCATAAATAAAGCAATTTCCTCTCAAATAAAGGGGATGGAGAAATAAAAAACCAGCGCTAATAACAGACGCTTGATGAGCTTTCAAATGTCATCTCTTCACCACCTGGGCTATGACGCATTACTTCCTGTTTTTTAGCCAATCAGGCGTCAGTTCTGACTCTGTGTCCAAAGGGGGGTGTGGCCAGTATCCTGGAAACCACTGGGAACACTGTAATCAATCAGTGAAATGGCCGACCAATGGGACGGAGCCTTAATAACTTGTGTTAATGAGTGTTAATGTCATGTTGTTTAGGAAGGGAATCTACGTCAAAGGGGGAAATAAACGTGTGAAGTGCGTCTGACGAAAGAGGAAGCGATGACTTTTGGGGGTGAGATGAGTGCATTGCTCCAGGGGAGGATTGTCTCCTGCTTAGTCTAATCAACTGTACATTGCTCTAGATAAGAGCATCTGCCAGATGCCATTAATGTAATTAATGTAAAGTGCGCTGAAGGCCCTAGAGGGAAGTACGGTTCCAAGTGCAAGAGTGATCACATGGACTAAAACTTGAACCCTTAGATAACCCTCAGATAAACTGTCCAAGTAGCAATACCACAGTTGGGAGATCGAACACCTTGAGTAGTAAACTAATGAGACACAAGTGCAATTATTATATATATAAGATACACACAGCATACATGGCTAATTATTATAGTGCGGAAAAGGTACAGCTTGAAGAGGTGAGTTTCCAGTCTGCGTTTGAAAATGGTCAAAGGCGGTTTGATGTCCACAGGAAGGTCATTCCACCACCGTGGGGCCAGGACAGATTGCAAAGTGCAGGTGCAAGGAGGGGGGACCAGGCATCCGGAGGTAGTCGAAGATGCTGAATGCAATGACGACAGGAAATAAGAAATAACATCGGCCATACCTGATTTACTGCAGTGCAGTTACATGCAGTGTTTGTGGACCCTGCTGAAAAAAGACCAGCTGGGATTCTAAGATGGTTAAGCTGTGTTTTCCACACCTCTAGCTGGTCAGTGGCTGGTTTGCTGGTGAAAGCTGGTGGGTATTCCCATTATCCAGCTAACTTGGTTATCCTGCTTTGTGAAACAGGGCCCTGCCACCTATATAACGTTCACATCGAGAACAGGAATAAATTACTCGTAAATTATACGAGGTTATAATAAAATACTTTATTTCAACTGTTGGAGAGCAATACATAGCAAAGAAAAAACACCGTTAAGGCAGTCCAAATACATCCAATAAAAGCCATTAACGAGTCACCGCAAACTAGAATAGGTGATACTGGAAGCCTACAGACTGTAGGCAGCCGTTGAGCTTGAGAGAATAGTTTACCCATCATATTACTTTACACCTGACGTTAGAATGGCAGGAGACGCGAATCGCGATGTTTTTTAAACGTAGGTGATTGGTCTGAATATAGAAACATCACTGAATGCGACAATGTTTTGGCTTACTGCCAATTTAGCGCTGACGTAGCTTAAACATGAATTGTGCAACTGAATAAAGACATACAACGTAACATGTAACGTGGACTTTACACCCTAACTTGCGGCTCTAGCTGGTCAAAGCTGGTTAGGCTGGTAGAGCAAACTAGTGGACTAGATGACTAGCTACATAGACTGCGCAGGTGGTTGACCAGCTTATAAATGTTGAAAACACAGCGGAAACCATGTTAACCGCCTTAGGCTGGTTTCGGATTGAGTTTTCAGCGGGGACATCTCGGCAGGAGACCCGTTGCTACAGCGCCAGGTGATGCGCTGCTGTTTTGCCCTTGGGGAAGGAGTTCTACGGGAATGGCTTCAGCATATCTAACTACATACATGGATTGTACATAAATAATGCAATCTGTGTATGATATGTGCCCTAAATAAGACATAAAATGTAAATTGTTGTGACCTTTCTATGGCTAAATTCCTTCTCTTAAAGCTTCACACAAAAAGGCCACAGCAAACCTCGAAAAAAAACTAAAGCAGCACTTCTGTGATTTTCTTAGACAGGCGTTTCTAACTCGCGCTGTTCTCCAGAAAACTTTTACACAACTCTCTAAGCTTGTTAACAATCTGACTATGTGCTTTTCGCAGACGGACGTTTCTAACTTGCGCTGGTAGTTTCGAAGCACTTCGCCCCAACTCTGTAAGCTTGTTAATGAACTGTGAGCTTTTGGCAGACCGACGTTTCTAACTTGCGCTGTTTTATTGAATCACTTTTACACGACTCCGTGAGCTTGTTAACAATCTGACAGTGTGCTTTTCGCAGACGGACGTTTCTAAATTGCGGTGAATCACTTTCCCCTTACTCTGTAAGCTTGTTAGCGCTCTCGGAGGGTCTGTCCAGCCGTTGCGTGCGCCGGTTCCAGCTTTCCGCTCCCAGCACATCGCCTCCCGCAGACGAAACCTTGTGCAGGATCACAGCGGTGGTCCGTCCGTCTCATGCTCCGGGGGCAATGATTCAATATCTGAGAAAAAATGACTCTGAAAGAGGCTATTTGGGAGACTAGACAGTAGCGGCGGCAGGGAGAAGTCCTAATTCAGTGTCTGCAACAGCTCTGGGTCCACTTTATTTACCCACTGCGCAAAAGACGATCTGGACCGATACAGACGTCCGACGATACAGGTGGAAATCTGGAACTACGAGACGTTTGAACACAGACTAATTCAGCCCTAATTTGGCTCTAGTTTAGCCTGGATATAGCCTGGGCATGACCCACTCGGCGAGAAACCTTTCACTTTTCAACCGCTTTTCACCTATGTTTGGTCTCGAGGAGTCTAGATGTCTAGAGGTACAGGTGAAATATCTGGTTGACAAGCTAAAGGTTTCTAGCCGACCCGGACATACCTAGGCTATATCCAGGTGAAATCAGCGCTCAATCGGGGCTAAATTAGTCTGTTTGCTTCAAAACATCTCTTCTCACTCCCAGATTTCCACTGCTGTAGACCAGCTTCCGCCCCTTGCTCACTGGTTAGGCACCAGCTCTTAACCAGACGCACACAAAGAGCTACTGGTCCCTCAGATTCCAGAACATTCCAGAAATTGGTGGTGTGCCGCAGGCCACATCCCTCTATGACAGGGGTACTCTGGTTTTCTTTCCTCCCAGGTAATTAACTGAACTATTCGTGCTATTGATAGGCCAGGCTGTCTTCACACCTGACTCCCAGGAAAAGGGAGGGTGCAAAACCAGCAGTTCTCAGCCCTCTGGGACTGTGAGTTTGCCAAATGCCAATCATGTAGTGTCATGTGAGTCGAGGAATAGGGCCCCGGTTTGATTTTGTTTGGCGAAACCGCTAGCCAATCCAAGGCAACAAGTACAGTTTGAGTGTAATTTTTCTCACCGACATTGGCTGAGTGAGTGAGGGGGTGTGAATGGTGAGGGTTGAAGCCGCCCGTTAGAAACAAAAAACAGGGGTGGGGGGGGCCTAAAACATTCTTACTACCTGACACAAAGGTTTTTGGAAGCAGTGGACTCACCTTTCTGTTGTATCCAGGGTTTACTGTTTTGAGAAACAACGCAGATTAAAAAAACAGCTCAACCAGAATGTGTATGTGGGGACATTACATGACTCACTTCCTGTGGATTCACAATACGACACTGCCACTTTGCGAGAGCCTTTACAACAGATCTGTTCACAGTGTGCAAACAAAGAGTGATTCATCAGCAGGTCCGGGCCTTGTCAGGTATGCTACCTCTGCTGATAAGGAGGTAAGACTTTATGAGAGATGCCTTCTGGGAAACGCAGTTCAGGATGTATGTGGAGCGATATTCCCCCAGCAATTCAACAGATACCGTACTGAGATTGTAGTGTTTGCGGGTGACCATTTCAAAAACAAAACGGAAAAGGGCAATAGGGAATATGTAAAAAGACCAAAGGATTATAAGTGCTGCTTTTAATTATCAAGAAGGAAGGATTGGCACGGGAAATAATCCAAAGTGTTTTTACCAAAACACCACAAAGTGGGCACACCCTGTTTCCCGACTCTACATATTGTGATATGTCTCCATCTAGCGGCCAAAATCATTATTCATAGTTTATTGTGAACGCAAGTAGCCTACTTGAGTTGTTATTGCTGTGTATTATAATACGAACAATAATAACATAATGGCACGTGGGAATCGCTCTCCAAGTGATTTGTCTCATATTTTATAATAGAAAGGGCTGGGGAAATTAAACGATGCATTTCTAAATAGTTATGAACAAACTGAAGCAATTTCCAAACATTGCGTTCATATCTATCCTCATATAGAGTGACATAGCCACTTGAAACGTGCGCTAAAAATGTTCAGCTTCATTTAAAATGGCTCTGATTACATATCCAAAGTCACAAAGTTAAATACAATGGCTTCACTGCAGTTTATATATAGTATTTGGTAATGGATGCACCAGTACTGAGCTATTTTGAAAAAGAGATCATAGGAAAATCAGCGGAACACGTAATGTGATATGATCAGACCTTGAAATCTGCTATTAATACACGAATCGGTACTACCTTCAGTCAAGAACATTAAAAAAACACATTTTCGAAGTCAGCGTTTCTAAAGCACGGGGTACTTGGGTATACCATAAGTGGTAAAAAAAAAAAAAATGCATGTGACATTCCAAGAACCTGACATGACTCACAAGACAAGTCAAGGTTACCACAATTTTGTAAAACGGTAACTTTCCGGGACATAATTGACAGGCAGCGGTTTTATCCAATGAGCTTTGATTCTGGCTCAACTAATGTCCAATCCACGATACGTGCTGTTGTACTCTCGTTTACAGCGCGTCTCTTCATATTTAAACACTAATTCCAAATTTCGTAAAATTAAAAGGAACTAATATTGTTTATTCAGACTACATTCTATACGGGCTTCTTCCGCCTTTTAGCCTACTGTCGCTATCAATGAAAAAGTCGCTATCAAGGAAATGGCGGGAGGTTTCTGATGCAAGCGGCCGAAATTTCAGTTTGATTTGCATTTTACCAGATTAAACACAGCATGCAGTTGCATGGAAACATGCAAAAATATATTATCTACAGAGTTTCCACGGAAAACATGTTGGGAATAACAGTCTAATATTTATGTGCTCGGCAGGAAGACCGAAACTAAATATCTGACATTGTCCAACCTGTCCAACCAAGATACGCGTCGTTAAGGCGTGTCTGTGTGTGTGTGTGTGTGTGTGTGTGGTTTGCTCCTTCCCACAGCAGGCTGGAGAAGGAAGTACAGGCGAATATATACAGCTACTAGCTTGGTCACTGTATCAGAACGTAGCCAACTCGGCGATTGACGACTCACCATCATTAGAAATGGCGCCGAAACATATCGAAAACCAGACGCGTTGTATTATAAGTTGTCTTTTTCATGAAGGAGACGCACATGATAGAGGAATGGTTGTGCCGGACGGGGATGTAGGAGACGGTAGGTGTCTAGTACAGTGTGTCGGATGATGTCATTTTATCTTCAGCAATAATTGACTAAGCACAAGTGCACTGTCGCTTACGTTCAATTGCTTCACGTTCATGCAGGTCGGCGACCGGTCGTGCTTTTGAGCACTAATCTGCTTTATTCTTATTTACGAATGGCAATTATACTTACGAAACAGCACGGCTGTGCATTAAAACATTTATGAATGGCACCTTCGATCAATGGTTCGGGGACACAAGCATGGATAGTTTCGTTTTGTCAGCACATCCAACATGCATATCATACGTATCATTAACTCGCTAGAAAACTGCAGTTGAATGAACTGCACAAGGTATATGGGCAAATCTGAAAGCATATCGGAATTACAATTGTATTGATAGGACATTGACAAAAAATCCGAATTCACTTCGAGAGGTTGTCAGTCTTGTTATAAAGAAAATAAGATGTGGCATCAATATCAGTTGCATATAGGGAGAGCACATAATCGCTCTGGATAAGAGCGTCTACCGAATTCCAATAATGTAATGTAATGTAATGTAACATAATGTAGGCTATTACTGTGGGACATCTTGCCAAGTTCGTGGTACAGTGGCCTACATCGAAGAACCGTATTTGTGTGAGCGACTTTGTACATGATGTACTGTACAGAACGACGCTGTCTGCACATCCATTCACGGTTGACACGCACGTTGAAGATGTAAGCGTAATGGCGACGGCACTCTAAAACCAAAATGTTTCATGATGAACTACATCATTATGTATGAATAGACTATATAATAATAATAATAATAATCATAATCATAATAATAATAATAATAATAATAATAATTATTATTATTATTATTATTATTATTAATAATAATATCCAATGAGCTTTGATTCTTTTATCATTATTATAATTAATAATAATAATTATAATTATTATAATTATTATAATTATTATAATAATAATTATAAGTAATAACTTTACTTATCATGCATTGGAAGCAGCTCAGAGTGCTTTGACAATAGACAGAAAAAATATAAAATAAAAAGAAATGATTTCTTTCTCTGATTTCTTTAGGTAGACTGTTCCACATTTTCGGTGCGAAATAAAAGAAGGCAGATTTTTCTGTGGGGCACTTTAGGGACAATTAAAAAAACTCGCTTCAGTGGACCTAAGTGTTCTCGAAGGGATGTAACACAGCAGAGACTCTGTGATATAAAATGGTGCTATATCATTTAAGGCCTTATACACAATTTAAGTAACTAAAAGCTTGTTAGCAAACTAAAAGAGACTAGCTAGAACAGGGATGACATGCTCTCTTCCGTGTTTTCGTTAAAAGTGTTTTATTTTGGCAGACCGGTAAAAAGAGCATTACAATAATCAAGTCGACTTGAAATAAAAGCATTAATTAACTTTTTTGCATCATGTTGGGTTAAAAATGGCCGCACTTTGGCAATGTTTCTTTGGTGAAAAAATGCTACTTTAGTCACCTTGTTTATTTGCTTTTTAAAACTAGGCTAGTTACTTCTGGTTTAATCTGATGGGCTAGATTTCCTAGCCTAATTGAAACAGCATCCCTTTTTGCTTTGGGGCCAACCAGAAGAATTTCTGTCTTATCCTCATTTAATTTTTAAAAAGTACAATTAAATGTACAATTGTGTGTCGTCGGAATAACTATGAAAATTGACGTTATGTTTTCTAATAATCCAAAGGTAACATATATATTGAAAAAGGAAGAGGGCCAAGACAACTTCCCTGTGTAACACCAAAGGCCATGTCGCAGTTCTCTGACACACATACATACATAAAATGTTCTCTCTAAAAAATATGTTCGAAACCAGTTCAGAGCATTTTCAGACAGGCCAACCCAGTTTTCCAAACGGGGAATTAGGATGGTCAATTGTATCAAAAGTCCAGAAGAATAAGAACTGAGATATTGCCAGCAGCAGCACTAAGTCTGAGATCGTCGGTTACTCTAATTAAAGCCGTCTCCGTACTGTGGTTAGGTTTCTCCAATATGCCATTTAATTTTAATTTATTTAGTTTATTTAGTTGGTTAAAAACTACTTTTTCAAGTAACTTGCTCATGAAAGGTAAGTTGGAGATAGGCCTATAATTACTATACTATAAAGGACGTTATTGTCCAAATTTGATTTCTTCAGTAGCGGTGTCGCAGCAGCGGTTTTAAATGCATTTGGAAAAATTCCAGTCTCAAGAGATGTATTAATAATTTTTTGAACTGATGGGGAAAGGCTATTAAAAACTTTTTTTTTAAAAAGGGTTGTAGGGAGTTCTGCCTCAGAGATGCCACTGAAATTCCTCAAAATTTCAAAGTATTTCTGATGACACCTGCTCTTATACTTGTTATTTTTTTTAATTCTCACATTTTGAGACAGAGGCCAGGCTGCAAATATCCCAGGCTGGTGCAGGATTTAGTTGTCTCTCAATTGTTGAGAATAAGGCCCTGGAATTGCTGCCATTCTCTGCAATAATCCTTGAGAAGTGTGCTCTTCTCTCAGAACGAATAGCCTTATTATAAGTTATAATGTGCTCCTTAAAAATACTACGATGAATCTCCAGTTCAGTTTTTCTCCATTTCCCTTCCGCTGCTGTACATACTCTCTTAAGATCTCGTGTAGTGCTATTTAACCACGGCGATAAATATTTTTGCAGTTTTAACTGGCGCAACAGTGTCTAGTGCTCTTCTCACATTGTTATTGAAGGCGTCAACCATTTCGTTTATCGAGAAGTGTTCAATACATGTGTCGAATGAGTTTGCAAGGTCAGATAATTTTGTTTCCGCTGTGGTATCTAGATAGGCTACCACACGTTTCCCTCTTATGGGAGGTAACAACGGTAGCCACAGTCATGTGTAAAACGTTTGTGCAACTTCTGCTCATTCTTCTTGATGTTACCTTGGTGAACTGCTGTATTGCGTTTCACCGGGTAAAGTTTTACTTTTCATGTGTATCGTGGTCTTACCAAACCACCCACCATCTTTTTTTCCCTAATCTCAAATGTGACTTCGCTAGCTGGTCAACATAAAGTGAATTAAATTACATTTTCTAATAGGGAATTTCTCCATTTCCATCATGCCAGGAGTGCAGGAACTGAGAGAACCGCAACCACTCCCAAAATGGCAGAGTCCTGCGCTTGCGTCTGCTGCCAAAAGCTTTCCCAAGATTCAGATCGGAGAGCCCATCTTGGTGACTCCCGCATCCTATGCTAGAGGTGGGATGATTTATTTACAATGGATGCGGCCTATGGCCCAAATGGTTATCAAGGGTGCCAATTATTTTCGATGCGGATGCATCTGTGTGATACATTGACACACGCGTACACATGCACACAGTTGTTTGCGTGTGTACAAAGTTGTCGCATAACTTTTACAATTGTAAAGTTATTACGCGTGTGTGCGTATTTTTAATTGTTTTTTTAAATTATTTTTTATGGACAAGGCACAGGAATGTATGTCGATTTAACTAATCAATCTTGTGTAAGAACATTATTGTCATACTGAATCAATGAATATCAATATTTAGTTAATACTGAAGTCAATAGTTTTTCCTTTTTTGCTTGACTGAAAATTGAAATCGGCCATTGACTTGTTTATTCTAGTACAATGTGTCTGATGACGTAATTTAATCTTCAACAATAATTGACTAAGCGCAAGTGCACTGTCGCTTACGTTCTGTCGTTCTTAAGCACCAATCTGCTTTATTCTTATTTACGAATGTCAGTTATTGTTCCAGTTCCTTGTTCGCGACGGGATCATGGCAGTTTTTAGACTTCAGTTCTGTCTATGGTGGAGATCACCGGCAGACTCGCAGACATAGGCCCCTGCCGCTAGCTCTTATTCAGCTTCGTGCTGCCTGGCTGGACAGAAACGCCAAGTGACGGTTTTGTTTGATTTTATGTGAGTTAATGTAATTAAACAATTAATTGTAATGTAATTTCCGAATTGGCTCTGCAGTGAACGGTTCACCATCGGAACCTCATTTTTATTCGATATGAAGTGTACAACCCCTTTTTAGGTTTGTTACATTTTGTGGCATTACAAGCTGAAATTAAACCACCCGTTTCCCTCTTATTAACGATGGTCGCCACAGTCATGTGTAAAACGTGTGTGCAACATTTGCTCATTCTTCTTGATGTTACATTGGTGACCTGCTGCGTTTCACCAGGTAAGGTTTTACTTTTCATGTGTATCGTGGTCTTACCAAACCACCATCTTGTTTTTCCTTATCACAAATGTGACTCCGCTAGCTGGATAGCTAACATAAAGTAAACGTAATTTCCTAATAGGGAATTTCTACATTTCCATCATGCCAGGAAAGCCGAGACCCATATATGCCCAGGGACACCCAGAACTCCCGGGACCCCCAAAACCAACCAATATCACTGTTGTGACGTCTTCCGTAGTGTATTTAAGAGGTGGGATGGATTTATTTACAATGTGTACAGCCTATGGTTTTCAAGGGTGCCAATAATTTTGGAGGTGGCTACGTCTCCAGTGTTATCCAGTGTAAAGTTATTACGCGTGCGCATTGTTTTTATGGGCAATGCACAGGAATGTATTGTTGATTTAATTTGTCAATCTCGCGCAAAAACATTATTGTGATACTGAATCAATTAATATAAATACATTTTTTTACATTTTACATTTTTGTCATTTGGCAGACGCTTTTAATCCAAAGCGACTTACAAGTGCATAGGTTCTACCATAAGTCAAAGCATCACATCCAGAACTAGCAAAATACACATGAAATGCTGTTCTAAACATATAGTCATCATAAGGGCAAAAATGTATTTTTTTTGGGGGGGGGGTTAGACAAGGATAGGGATATCAGAAAGGCGGGGGAAATCAGGAGGGAGGACTAAGGTAGAGTTTGAAAAGGTGGGTTTTGAGTCTGCGTCGAAATAGGGGGAGGGATTCTGCTGTTCTGACAGTGGTAGGCAAGTCATTCCACCACTGAGGAACCAGAACGGAAAACAGGCGTGAACGTGCAGCTCGACCGCCAGGTGCACGTAGAGAGGGAACCGTAAGGCGACCAGAGCTGGCAGACCGGAGTGGTCTAGCTGGGGAGTAGGGAGTGATCAGGGATTGTATGTAAGGTGGGGCAGTCCCCTTAGCAGCCTGAAATGCCAACACTAGGGCCTTGAAATATATAGTTAATACTGAAGTCAATAGTTTTTCCTTTTTTTCACTTTAAAAGATTTTGCTCCACTGAAAACCTCATCTTTCATCAAGCCATATAGGGGGGGGATTATAGCTTGATGAAAGATGAGGGTTTTCAGTGGAGCAAAATCTTTGGGAGGGAAAACTACATTTTAAATTGGCCGTCGAGTTATTTTTTTTAAGGAAAGTGAACAAAAGGAAAAATATTTCAGTAGATTCTCTTTGCATGCTGGTGTAAGGTGTTGGTGTTATTTGCACGCTGGTGTAAGGTCTTGGCATTCTTTACACACTGGTGTAAGGTGTTGGTGTTATTTGCACACTGGTGTAAGGTCTTGGCGTTCTTTGCACGCTGGTGTAAGGTGGTGTAAGGTGGTGTAAGGTCTGTGTGTGTGTGTGTGTCTGCAGAGGACCCGTTTGATCCGGTGCTGATTGCGGATAAGCTGAGGGAGTTGGGAGACGACTACGATGAGAAGGTGATTCAGCCCCTGATCAACAACGTCAGACAGGCAGCTGCTGACCAGGTGAGACTCTCATAGCAGCTCATAGTGTGTGTCTGTGTATGTGTGAGTGTATGTGTGTGTATGTGTGTGTGAGTGTGTGTCTGTGTATGTGTGAGTGTGTGCGTGTATGTGTGAGTGTGTGTGTGTGTATGTGTATGTGCGTGTATGCATGAGTGTGTGCGTGTATGTGTGAGTGTGAGTGTGAGTGTGTGTGTGTGTATGTGTTTGTGTATGTCTGTGTGTGTGGGTGTGTATATGTGTGTGTATGTCTGTGTGTGTGTGTATGTGTGTGTGTGCGTGTGTGTGTGTGTGTGCGCGCGCATGCATATGCTTTTGTATATGCTTTTGTATATGTGTCTAGAGTGTGTGTGTGTGTGCATGTTACTCCATCAAATTTCAGTTTGGCGTAGGTAGACAGTGTGGAGTGTGTGCATGGGGCAGGTGTGTGTGTGTGTGTCTTTCCTGAGGCCCTGTGGGTGTGCTTGGTGCAGGTGGTGCAGGCGTTTGGAGACAGTGTGGATGGGCTGTGTCGGAGCTGGGTGGGGCAGGGCACGGAGGTGGTCTCTGAGATGCAGCTGCTGAAGGCGTCCGTCACGCTGGGCCTGTATGTAAAGAACCGGTGCCCAGACCTCGTCAGCACCGTCCAGAATGCCATGGGGGCCTTCGTCAACACCCGCCTGGGCAACTGGGTGGAGCAGCAGGGAGGCTGGGTGAGTTACCATAGCATAGCACAACATAACATGCAGTAACATAACATAACATAATATAACACAACATAACATGCAGTAACATAACATAACATAATATAGCACGACATAACCCAACACAACGCAACATAACATAACATGCAGTGACATAACATAACATAAAATGCAGTAACATAACATAATATAGCGCAAACATAACATGCAGTAACATAACACAACACAACATAAAATGACAACACATGCAGTAATATAAAATAACGTAAAATAATAACATAAAATATCGTAACACAACATAACATAATGCAACATAACATTAAATAACATAACATAACACAACATAAAATACAGTAACATAGCATAAAACAACATAAAATAACGCAACATAACACAAAATAACATAACATAACATAGCACAACATAAAATACAGTAACATAACATAAAATAACATAATATAACACAACATAACACAGAATAACATAACGCAACATAGCATGGAGATGGGGATGAATATAATAAAGAGGGGTATAAACTTATTAGGAAGGACAGATCTAGTAAGGGAGGTGGGGGTATGCCTGTTTATCTAAGAGAAAATCTTAATGTGCAAGAGATTCCAGAGATTGACCAACACATGCCTACACATGAGGGTCTTAACATTGGAGTGTGTTCCGACCACCAGCCTCTGAGAGTAGTGTGAATACAATGCTCTTTAAAAATATAAAACAAGCTTGTCGGGGAGGTGAGACTATTATCATGAGAGACTTATATTACCCAAATATTAGCTGGAATTTGGTGACCGGCTGGGGAGAAAGTGAGGAGAGGTATAGAGCAAAGGTGTCCAATCTTATCCTAAAAGGGCCGGCGTGGGTGCAGGTTTTTGTGTTAGCCCAGCAGTAACACACCTGATTATACTAATGAACTAATCCTGTTCTTTAATCAAGACCTTAATGAGTAGAATCAGCTGTCTTAGTCCAGTGCTAAAACAAAAACCTGCACACACACCAGCCCTTTGTGGGTAAGATAGGACACCCCTGGTATAGAGGTAATGGAACCACTTTGGACAAGTGATCATTCCACAAAGGTTTTGATGTATTTTGGCAAATTGAGAGGGACAGCACCGAGAGTAATAAGGCTGAATATTGTAATATGCGTGCCAAGGTTAAAAAAGAAATAAGGTTAGCCAAAGGGCAATTTGAAAGGCAAATTTCACAAGATGCAAAATGAAATCCAAAACGTTTCTTGCGGTTAAGTGCATTAAGAATGACTGAAGGAGAACTGCTGTATGAGAAAAATATATTTCTGATGCCTTAAATGGCTACTTTGTTGAGAGTTTTACCAGGGAGGAGGTTACTAATAGGCAGAAAGGCATGGTCAATACTCAGAACATCTTAGCCAATATTGAGCAAGAGGATAAAGAAATACTAGATAAATTACATTACATAAACTAAAGACAAATAAGGCAGCTGGCCCAATCCCGAAGGGTACTCAAAGAGTTAAGTGAGATAACAAAACCACTGGCAAGTATTTTTATTAGATGGTCTTGATGACTGGAAACAAGCAGCTTGTGGTTTCAGAATCAGATAGTTTAAAGGTAGCATGAGGATTTCATTATGAGGTAATATTTCCTGGTGGCGCAAAAGCACTTACTTGAAGTCAGCTGATTTCTCATCCATAACGGCTCTCATGTAGATTGTGCAACCGTCAGTGGACTGCTGTCATTACCTTTTATCACCTTAGAATCCTGTAACCACTTTAATTAAATGGAAGAGTAAATTAATGGATGAAATCCAACATTGTATAAGCAGTATGTTTATGTAAAAAAAATTTTAAGCATCACTTATGTACATTTTTTAATGGCAATGAGGCATTATTTAATTTTGAAATATATTATAGCATGACCCTGATAGTTGTTTGTCTTTGACCCTGATATTTGCTCTAGTTTTTGTTTTGAGTTTTGTCTTCTGCTTTTGTTCCCCATGTAATGGCACTTGTCTCTCACACATCGTGTCATCAGGTGTAGTTGTGGCAGGTGTAGTTTTTGCAGGTGTAGTTACGGCAGGTGTAGTTGTTGCAGGTGTTGTTATGGCAGGTGTAGTTTTTGCAGGTGTAGTTATGGCAGGTGTAGTTTTTGCAGGTGTAGTTGTTGCAGGTGTAGTTATGGCAGGTGTAGTTTTTGCAGGTGTAGTCATGGCAGGTGAAAAGTACAGTAATTAGCACTCATTGTGCTGGTGCAGTTGGAGTGAGTAATATAATGGAGAAGTTTTGTGGTTTCAAGGTTGCTTTTAATTCCTCTTCAGCAAATTTATAATGTTTATAATGGTTATGTTTTTACTTTGAAAGTTCCCACAAACCTCTAGAAACAGGAACCAGTCCTGTGGTGGTGGAACATTCTCTATCAATCTCTATCAAGCAGAATTCCTGTGGTATAGTAGCAGAGCTGAGCGCTGCGGGTGTTAATTATGTATTGAAGCTCACCTTGATTTCAGTTCATTATTGTTCATTTGGGCATTAAATTGGGCTGGCGAGGACCACAGCAGGGAATGCAGTAAAAATACAGTTGACCGACTGAAACTTATTCTCCACAAAAAAAGTTATTGCATTGCTTGTTGCATTTACATTGAATCTTAGGCTTAAATATGGTGGTATTCAAGGGTTATACACTAAGTTAATATGTTTCTGACAACCATCTGCAGCACTGTAATACCTACTTTTTTGTAAGACTCATAGTTTAGCCGAACATGTCATTGGTGAAGGAGAAGGCAGCCGTTTCCAAAATACTGCACAATTATTTCCTGTGTTCCAGTTTGACAAGTTTGGGATGTAAGGTGTCGGACGGTAACTGAGTTCATCTGCGGCTTGCAGTGTGCAGCATGTTATTTTTCAAGATAGATCTTCTCCACATTAGTGCCGTTAAGAGCCTATCTGCTTGAGATTCTCTGTCACAGCGTTCCAAGTTAAAACTGTAATCTGCCCAATGGGTCATTCTTCCTCCATTCCGTAATGCTTTGTACAATAACCAGGAAGCTGGCGTCTTTAACACCCATTAAAACGTGTCGCAACATGGATGTTTCTGAATCAGTGAACATTATTTGCAACGGTATTTTTGTTCGCTTTTTTCAGGATGAAGTTGCCTCGAACTAAGAGTGCCTGAGCTGATTTGATTCCCAGGAAGATTTCCAACACCTCAGGGATAAACTTTTTTTACCAGCCATTTTGTCTCAGTCTTCTTTGCAACCTGTTTTCAGAAAGACCAGCTTTCTTAACCATTCCAGGGGGGTATGTCATGTCATGAAGCAGGGTTACTGGGCATGCTGGGTAACTGAGCTGAGTGAAACCTGGAACAGCTCTATTTACTGGTACATGCTCCAGAATTTGAAGGTTTGTGGGTTTTACTCGGTGTGGTTATCCAGCGAACTCACTAATCCCGCTCTGTGAGACAGGGCCCTGTATTTGAAACTGTGAATTTGTCTAAATATTATTGTAATATTTGAATGGTTTGAGTTTGTGTGTATATAAATGTTGTTTTAATAATTCTAGAGGAGACGTGCACATTGTCACTTGTGTTGTAAATGAGACCTGTAATTAACATCATATTTCATCAAGAGATGTTTATCTATGGCATGACAGACCTCTAGATACCTGTTAATCTAATGAAGACCCAACAATTCATTTAAAAAAAAAATTTTGGAAAATCTTTTCACTACAACATGGTTTTGAAAGACACTTGTATTTGTATGTACTGCAAGTTGTGACAGGGAAAATATTAATTCAGTAAAGTGTGACACTGAAGACCGAAGGATTTGAATCTGTCTTGTATGTTTTTTTTTTTGTTGTTTTTTTTTTGCTAGGATTTGCTTTTGTTTTTCCCCCGACAGCAGATTAGGGATGGCGAGACGATGCTTCCGTCAGAACTGCGGGACAGAGGAACCGAGTGCAGACTCGGGGTTAACATGAAAACCACGGGCTTTAATGAAGCAGACAGGTCCGGGGCCGGACGCAGAGTCTGATCCGGAGAACAGGCAAAATGCACCAACCGGTAATTCGGTCCGAGCGAAGCAGAAGTACACAATCAACAATCCAAGAATAAATCTGAAACAGCTAAACAGTTAAACCAGTTAAACCGGGAATCCAAATCAGACAGGACAGCAACCATACCGTTCAAACGGGGCAGGGACACAGAGGCTGGCACTGGCCAGAATTACAAGGGTAAATGCAGGTAGAACAATGACAAACTAGCAATGGAAAGACCAAACAGGCATGCTTAAATACATTCACCAATGAGCAAAAACGACCGACGGGTGTGGGAGCTGGGGAACAGGGCAGAGACACGTAACAGAGAAAGAGGGAAAACAAGGACTGGACTGAGAGCACAGAAAATTGCAAATGGAAAAAACAATAGAAGGGACAGCTTCTTGAACCGTTGAAGCTTTCCAGCCGATTGTGTTACAGCCAGGGTCTCAAGTGCACACTAGTGACACCTGCTGGTAAAATAATGCACCGCTGCCGAATAATCACAGGCCACATGCCCAAGCGCAAATATGCATTTTTTTGGCAGCAAAATCCTGCATCCACACCGGCCCTCCAGGAATGGCGTTGTCCATCCCTGGTCTAAACTGAGAGTTGCTTCCATGGACCTGTTTCAGTTAAGATTGCCTTTTCCCAAACAAAAATAATTATCTGACATGTGTACGAGTACCGGCTACTGATGTTCGAGTACCTGTGCTCAAGTTCATTCTTGAAGCATGGTCATTTACATTACATTACATTACATTACATTAATGGCTTTTGGCTCTTATCTAGAGCGACGTACAACCAAATTACACGAGGCATTTATAGAGCTGTCAGCGAATTAAAAACAAGACAATTGGTTGAAACAGAAACCAGTACACGGGCCCACCCTCGAGGACCGCAGTTGTGCGCCCCTGCCCTAACCGCAGCATCTGATCAAAGCCGGGAGCGAGGGCTTACCTTTCAGTACGTTACGTTACATTACGTTAATGGCATTTGGCAGACGCTCTTATCCAGAGCGACGTACAACACAATTACACGAGGCTGCTCTATTTTTATTTTATTTTTAAAGTTCCCCTGACTGATTAGCAAATATACAGGCATGAACTGAAACAGCTTCGACGAGTAGCAAAGTGTACTACCACTGCTTCCAGTTACTCTCGATGGGATTAAATCTCCGCCCGCCTTTCAGGCCTGCGTGTATTTAGTTTTTTTTCTGCGGAAGTATATCTGTGTAGCGCACTTTGTGAAGTGGCTGGGTCCCGGTCATGGCTCCCTCTAGATCCCTCGTATTCTCTCTGTGTTCTGCCCGTCTGAAGAGGCAACAAAAAATAATGTGGGTGGGATGTCTTCTCTTTTTAAAACAAATAACCATCATTATGACAGCAATTCACAAGGTTATTTGCTTTACTCATTTTTTATTTATTTACCATATTCATAATGACTCATGGGACCGCCTGTAGCCTAGTGGCTAAGGCGCATGTAGCCTAGTAATAAATAATAAATAATAATACATTTTATTTGAAGTGGCGCCTTTCTAGCCACTCAAGGTCACCTTTGTGCAAAATACAAAATAAACATTGTAAAAACATGATACAAAATATCCAATTAAAAATAATTTACAATGAACATACAATTAATATCAAACAAACAGACAGCAGACAGAGATAGACACAACAACATGTAAAGGGAAAGAAACAGTCAGGGGTATGCAAGAGTAAACAGATGAGTTTTGAAAGATGACGGTGACTCATGTGTATGGGTAGAGAGTTCCAGAGCCTGGGTGCTGTAGAGCTGAATGCTCGAGCACCCATAGTAGAGAGTCGGGTGGTGGGGATAGACAGGAGGCCAGCTGAGGAGGAGCGGAGAGTGCGAGTTGGGGTGTAGTCGTGAAGAAGGTCAGAGAGATAGGGGGGTGCAAGGGTGTTCAAAGCCTTGTATGTGAGTAGGAGGATCTTGAAATTAATGGCTAAGGTGCATGTAGCCTAGTGGCTAAGGAATCCTTGCGTGGGTGGGGGAACTCTGGCTGGTGCTGGCACAGTATCGCCAGGAGTGACAGCAGTACCCGAGTGATAGTTTATGATACTGTTGTCATTAGGCTACGTTTGCTGATGTAATTATTCCCTACTCATTTCTATTACACATGATATATATTTTCTGATTCAAGAAGTTCGAAAGTAGGTCAATGCTGCAATTATGTTAAGTGACTGTTGACTACGAAATGGGGACCGTGCGAAATTCGGGGTTTGCCTCCTCATATCGAAACCCGAAACCACAGAGCAAATCTCCGTTTGTCCAGTGGTCACGTGATTTTCTGAAAACGGAAAGTAAGACAACCGAGTTCAGTACGAGAGTAGTGTTGTTTATATATCCTTAAATAAGCAAACGGTCATGGTTATTACAATTACATGGTTATTTCTTTGTGCACTACGTGATCATGCTAAATTTATACAGTGTCTATTTAACAGAAAAAAAGGCTACAATGTATAAAGTATTCAATGCAATAACTTGTGCCAGGCTAATTCATGTGGTGTTGGTGTAGGTAGCAGACCCGATACTGTAACAAACCATGAGCCAAACCAAACCATGCTGGGAGCACCTGAAGGGGCGGCCTGTAGCATAATGGTTAAGGTAGCCCCAGTGTAGCCACAATAAGATCCGCACAGCCGTTGGGCCCTTGAGCAAGGCCCTTAAACCCTGCATTGCTCCAGGGGTGGATTGTCTCCTGCGTAGTCTAATCAACTGTAAGTCGCTCTGGCTAAGAGCGTCTGCCAAATGCCATTAATGTAATAATGTAATGTAACCTGTATTTCCAACCCCTAGATTCCTGTTTGGCTCAACGCAGTAACGTTAATGTGAGCTAACTTCGTTCTTACATTGCTCAATCTTGTAATCATTAATTAACACTAGTCATAAGTCCGTAAATGTACTTCACTCGCATTGCATTCACATTAGCTTAAGAAGCTGCTAATAGGCCTAAATAAAATCCAATCCGCGTGCGGAGGGTATATGCGTTTGTGTGCGCGTGCCTGCATCTTGGTTGGCATTTTTTGTCAGAGGAAGGGCCCACGCCTCGGCAGCATTTGTAACATCTCTAACTACGATGCCGCTGCGTGCAGCGTCAACAAAAGACACTTGATTTGCAAGAAACGTGTGAGCGAGCGTCCAATGAATCTCACAACGCCACAACACATCATTTCACCCATTCATTCCTTGACATTATGTCACCTAAATCACCCGCTAGCACCGTCTCCTACGTTTTGCAAGATGGCGGTGAGTCACACTGTGCGATCTGCACTTCGTTGTACATCGCTCTGGGCAAGAGCGTCTGCGAAATGCTTTGTAATGTAATGTAACAGACTCACTCGACATGTTGGGAGTAAGCACTAAGAGCGGTAAGAAATGCGACCAAGATAAAATAATCAAATCGATAGCTTGGCTGTAAGTTAGATTGCTTAAGGATGCTAAGCTACTATGAGAACCAAATGCCTTCTGTGGGGGAGTAACTAGCCGAATACATTCGTGTTTGTTTATTCGTTTTAAAGCACTACAACTGCATTAGCTGCACCACACTAAAGTATGCCAAACAATTGATCGCAAGATTGATAGCAGTACCTTTGGTTCACTGTAGATAATTGGGAAAAAAAATCTTACATCAAGGTTTTAGCCCAGGAGAACCAAGGGAAGGAACGAAAGTGTTTATGGCGAGTTAAATGCCTGTTTTTGTACCTACGTAACGTACTACTGTCCGGTCGGTAGGCCTACTTCTGGTATGACGAAAGTGTGTTCGGTCTAACTAATTTAAATGCATTTGCCATCAGCTACTTTTTTTTTTTCTTCTGTCTTTTGAAAAGGCTTCACACATTCGACCTACATTCTGACATTGTTTTGGTAGCATTATCAAAGACGATAAGTACTACTTTGACCTTGAATTGAATTTGTCTGGATCTTTGCTTGTACTTGTACTTTGACTTGGTATTTTGGCGGTCTTGAATACAACAGTGTACGGGGTGATATTATCGCGCAGATCCTTTTTTGTTTTTCACTTTAACCACCAGAGGGCGATATAACACCACCTGCCAGACTTCCAGTTACTCTCGATGTGATTAAATCTTTCAGGCCTGCGTGTAACCCCCCCCCCCCCCCCGAAATCCTCCAAAACCCCCCCCACCCCCGGTGATGAGATGAATGCCACAGAGACCAAATGCAGTAAAACACGTTTGAATGGCACGTCTTCTGTTAATAGAGCACAGTACCAACCCTCAGAAGCCACGTGTGAATTGTCAGCCTTCCCGTGGGGTTGGGTGGGGGGGCGGGTTGTCTACGGTCTCCGTTCCAAACAGGCTCTTGGTTCGCGGCCAGGCCGATGTCGTCTAATCTAATCCAGGAGGGGCCCCCAGCAGATAAAACCCAAAACCTGTTCAAACCTCAGTTTACCCTGCCTGGCTCAGTACGGTGTTTGAAACTGAAACTGAGGCAGAAGTGTGTTATCAGTGTGTGAGATCGAGCTTATAACGATGAGCCGTCTTAAAGTTAACAATACCATAACCTCTTCTGCACCGGTGTGGCAGTGGAATATGCTCGATATTATAAAGTTATGTTTCAGCATTTTTGTGAGGATGATGGAAAAATATTAGCACTTTTATTGAAACCGCAAGACATTTAGACCATTTCCCTAAACTGGTGATCGAGTTAACACTTGGTCGTAATAATGATAATTTTAAAAAGTGAAACTCAAAGTGAACTGTCACTTTGAAGGCAGAAGAATTAGAGTCCGCGCTGCCTGACCCTGCAGGGGTGGCCTGAAAATGAAAAGTCAGAGACACAGACCTTGAAAGGGTTTGTTTTTTAGTGACCTCTGCATCGTGCTTCAGATGCAGAGACGGGTGTCGCCTGTTGTGTGTTGTGCTTCCTGTTTCCTGCCAACTCTCAGCGGCTGAAGAAAGACGTGTTGGCACAGGGCAGGGGACCAGATGGCAGATGCAAGAATGCGACAATAGCTGGCATGGATCCTGCCTTTAATCATTCGTGCAGGACTGTGACCGGCTATGGAGGAAATATTAATAATTACATGCCGTCACTTCCCTGAAACAATGGATGTGATTTCTGTGCGTCAGTCTCAAAATATGTTTTCCATCAGTGCATTATATGCAGATATACATTATTGTCCAACTGCGTATTCCAACATGGTAAATGCAGAATGTAGAGCAATATAATAATGTGCGTATTATATATTTATATATGCATGTAAATGTATACAGTACTGTGCAAAAGTCTTAGGCACCTATATAAAATTCTGTACAGTTAAGATAAAAAAAAAAAAATTCAATGAAAGGTCCTAAATAAACGTACTATACATTTTACATTACATTTGAGTAATTTGGCAGAATAGTTAAAAACAAAATAAATATTTTTTGTGACCACCCTTCGGCGTTAAAACTGCATCACTTCTCTGTGTCCTGCGGTTCTATAAGACAATCAGCAGGGAGGTTGTTCCAAGCATGTTAGAGAACTTGCTGCAGTTCTTCTGCAGACTTTGGTTGGCTGATCTCTGACAGCCTTGATCAAGTTATGTAAAAAGTAGTCATTTGCTTACAGTAATATGTTAAAATTAAATACAAAAATGTCTCTGTAAAATTACATCTTTTGGAAAATGAATATTAGGGCATCTCAAATGTGTTATTTTATACTAACACACACAAAAAATTTTTGTGTGTATATGTATTTTGTGTGTATATATATAAAATAAAGTCTAGGGTGCCTAAGACCTCTGCACAGTACTGTAGGTGTGGCAGGTATGTACCCACTTTCAATAATACAGAGTGTAGTATTTGGGCAGTGACACGATTTTGAAAAGCTGTAACTCCATATGGATGTAAATACGCTCACAGTGAAGTGCAGACAGCCCTTTAAAATTCTGTCACTGTCCAAATACTTACGGACCTCACTGTGCGTGTGTGTGTCTGTGTGTGTCTGTGTCCAATGGGCTATATAATCCGCACACACAATGTGCATACATTCGGATTTCTTTGAAGCTTAAACATGCTTAAACATGAATTGTGTATGTAACTTCAGGAGTTCATCTCCATATAAGTGCAGCATTAGTTGGGTGTTGGGTGAATTGTGCCGTAGGGTGTGGCGTGAATTGTGCCGTAGGGTGTGGCGTGAATTGTGCCGTAGGGTGTGGGGTGAATTGTGTCGTAGGTTGTGGGGTGGTGAATTGTGTCGTATGGTGTGGGGTGAATTGTGCCGTATGGTGTGGGATGAATTGTGCCGTATGGTGTGGGATGAATTGTGCCGTAGGGTGTGGGATGAATTGTGCCGTTTGGTGTGGGGTGAATTGTGCCATAGGGTGTGGGATGAATTGTGCCGTTTGGTGTGGGGTGAATTGTGATACAGAGGACAGGGCTATATCACAGATGCATCCACTTTTATTAAATAGTTCTGATTAGAGTGCTGTCCCCGGGACACACTGCCCTCTGTCGCCGACGGGGTGCTTTTAAGAGACGTGACCTTCGTTAACGACATCCCCCCATCCCCCATCCCCCTCACACACCGAGCGGTGTCCTCCTGAACAGTGGGACAGGCTACACGCAGAGACACGGGCCGGTCTCGTCTCGGGCAGTATAAAAGACGAGTCGTCCGTAGAGAAAGTAACCGCGGCGGTGTGTAATGTAATGTAATGTAATGTAATGTGTGTGTGATTCCAGTGGGCAGCCGCAGTCGTCTCTGCTCACGTAGCTGAGATCGTGATGAAGTGCTGCACGGGGGGCCTCAGGATGACATTACATTATTGGCATTTGGCAGACGCTCTTATCCAGAGCGACATACAGTTGATTAGACTAAGCAGGAGACAATCCTCCCCTGGAGCAATGCCGGGTTAAGGGCCTTGCTCAAGGGCCCAACGGCTGTCCGGATCTTATTGTGGCTACACCGGGATTAGAACCCCCGACCCTGCGTGTCCCAGTCATTTACCTTAACCACTACGCTACAGGCCACCCCATGAGGCAGAAATAAGCCGGTGAAGATGTGTTTCCAGTCCCTTTGGGTCCTGTTTGTTTCTTTTTCCTCCTTCTCTGTCCTTTTGCTTGCTTCATCCAGCCACTGTGCAGAGTGAGTGCACTTCCTCCTTCAGCAGGGCGTAGGACAGAGCTGCTACAGCCCTTCAGTAGGGCGTAGGACAGAGCCTCTACAGCACCCAGCCCTTCAGCAGGGTGTAGGACAGAGCTGCTACAGCACCCAGCCCTTCAGCAGGGTGTAGGACAGCACCCAGCCCTTCAGCAGGACGTAGGACAGCACCCAGCCCTCCAGCAGGGCGTAGGACAGAGCTGCTACAGCCCTCCAGCAGGGCGTAGGACAGCACACAGCCCTCCAGCAGGGCGTAGGACAGCACCCAGCCCTCCAGCAGGGCGTAGGACAGAGCTGCTACAGCCCTTCAGCAGGGCGTAGGACAGCACCCAGCCCTCCAGCAGGGTGTAGGACAGAGCTGCTACAGCCCTCCAGCAGGGCGTAGGACAGCACCCAGCCCTCCAGCAGGGTGTAGGTCAGAGCCTCTGCAGCGTCCAGCCCAGGTCGATGGAAACGCTCGATAAGCCTACGTATGTCACTGCGCTCAGTGCTCTGATATCGACTGGCTGGCCTGGGGGTGGAGAGCGGCTGAATCCAGTGCGCCTGAACGCCTCCAACCGACAAAGCAACCCCCCCCCCCCCAAACACATGTCCTCTGTAGCCCCTTCAGTGAAAATAAGCCTTTATTCCTGTACAGGTGTACAGCCCTTGAACCTTATGCACCATGTCATTTAGTGGGGGCGGGGGCGGGGGCTGGGCGGGGGGCATAGGGTGAATAAGAAACAGTAAATCCGTGTTCCAAGTTCTTAATCGGCTTTTTTTCCCAGCAGCCTTCACTCGGGAGCGTGAATATTAAGGCCTTGGTCTTCATATGTCTATGAAGCAGCTAGAATAGCACTACTTGACTAGCGAGGGGGTCACAAATGACATATTGCTATACATTGTCAAACATTTAGCCTACATTTAAAGCCCTAATTTTGTCAAAGTTATAATGTAATACTTTTTGTATAAGTGAGGTAGACCACACACACTCACACACACACACACACACTCTTTAAATATTTTTTCCTTTTCATTTGCACACATGACATCATGGGTTCATAGCGGATGAAATGAGAGCTATTTTGCCGCAGTGTCGGAAATGCACAGTCCTACATTTGGAGTGGCTCCATTTCATCATGAAAATGGCAAGAATATTTCTTTGCAAAATAAGACCCAAAATGTTGCCTATGAGGTAAGAATAAGAACACTTATAGTCACTTAAAACAAGCAAATATTTTCTACTTAATTGTCCTCACTCTTAAGTCTTATGATCCTAATTCTTATTACAAGACTAAAAAAACGCTTGTTAAGATGGACAGTTCTTTGCAGCATGTAACATAAAAAAATCATTGGGGGGAACCATCGTATCCCTTCTCCCCCCCCCCCGCCCCCATCCATCCATCCATCTTTCCTCTAGCCAATCAGATGTCGTCGTGGTGCTGTTGCTGGTGCCGCCGGATCAGGCTGTCCAATCGCTCGCTGGGGCGGGTCTTCATGTGGCCGTCGTCGCGGCAGCACAGGCACTGCTTCCAGATGCGCAGGAACGCGGTGCGGAACTTCTTGATGCGGAAGGCGTAGACCACGGGGTTGACGGCGGAGTTGCCGTGGGTGAGCAGGATGGCCGTGTAGGTGAGGATCATGGGCTTGTGGCACGCCGGGCAGAAGAGCGTGATGCAGTTCAGGACGTGCAGCGGCAGCCAGCCCAGGGCGAAGAGGAAGAGGACCAGGGCCAGGGACTTGGCCAGCTTCAGCTCCTTGCCGTAGTACCTGCTGGGGTCCAGGTGGCTCGCCGACACCTTGCGGCCCAGCTGCCGGTGGATCATGTAGAAGATCTCGGCGTAGATGACCAGCATCAGGAGCAGGGGCGGGAGCACCCAGCTGAAGAAGTTGAAGTAGACCATGTAGTCCATGCTGATGACGTTCTCGAACTGGCAGGTGATGACCAGGTCGTCGTCGTGGGAGCGGTTCTCCCGCAGAGCCTCCAGGTTGTTCCAGCCCAGCATGGGGGTGAGGCCCACCACGATCGACACTGCCCAGCACAGCACCACCGCCGCCCCGGCCCTCCGCGGTGTCACCACCCGCTTGTAGCTGCAGGACGGGGGAGAGGAGAGGAGAGGGGGGAGGGTTATTTCGGGGCTTACCGCAAAGGCGCAGGGTCAAGGGGCCGCATCCGAAAACCACTTAGTGTTGCGTGCTTAACCCTTTCAGTCCCAGCTCAAGCGTAACTATCGTACAGTGCTAAGAGTGCTAACACTATTGATTTTAGCTCCTATTAAAACCCTACAAAATTCTACCTCAACTTTCTCAACCAAAGCCTAACCCCTGTGTGATTTGGGTGGAGCCAATTCATATTGGGTTTGTGACTGGAAGGGTTAAATTGAGAACACTGGATTAGAAAGTCCTTAAGTCAGGGGTGTCCAATCTTATCCAGAAGGGGCCGGTGTGTGTGCAGGTTGTTGTTTTAGCACAGGATTAAGACAGCTGATTCTGCTCATCAAGGTCTTGATTAAAGACCACGATTAGTTCATTAGTATAATCAGGTGTGTTACTGCTGGGTTAAAACAAAAACCTGCACCCACGCCGGCCCTTTTAGGACAAGAGTGGACACCTCTGCCTTAAGTAGACAAAAGGTTTCTCCAAACATTGTTGATTATATACGTATTTCCAGTGCCTTGCGGAGTGTGGGAGAGCCCAAAACTACCGTGTCCTCAAAATATGCAGCGTCTACCCTGGTGTGAAATCCAGCTACTATGACTCATTTGAAATTACCAGCTATCAGCAGTCTCAACCTGGCTTCAGCTGTTTTTTTTCCTGGTGTCTACTGAACGCGTAGGTGACTGCGTGACATTTCCCCATGCGGCACGGTGGAAGTGTCGTAATAAAAACCCCCGGGATGATTATATCGGGTGCACCCCAAAGGGATCAAGGCCTGCACAAGCACACTCCATATCCCTGACGAAGATGAAGATGGGCTGAAGGTTGAAGCACCTTGCACAGTCAGGAGTGCCTGCGCTTATAGCTGAAGTGGTGCGTCTGATGCCTGGGCACTAATGCTGCTAATCAAAAGTTCGCCTTGCCGAGTAACCTTTCTTTGAGTGAGAAGAAAGGTGCCCTCCGTCTTTATTCAAGTACTTGTCTGTTGGGAGTCTGCACCAACCGTTCTGCTGCTTTCTATCATCAGATTTGTTTGCGTCTCTTAACTGAACTACGTGCCTCAACGACCGGCAAGAGTGTCCATTCCAAACTCCCATCCGTTTTATGGTCTTCTGAAATACGCTGTACAAGAACAACCTGAATTCAATTAGACTTTAAGAGGGCCTGGAGGCTTCATAAATCCAGGTTACTGGGTTCTTGCTCTCATTTCTTCTGTTAATTAGCAATATGTAAAGGAACATGACCTCTCTCTTAGAGGTTGGCCGTTACTCTGAATGTTTTCCGCTGATGCTTAAACAAGGACGATAGCCAATCGGCTTATTATCTCCCAGTTTTTATGCTGACATTTTTCCTCTCGTTAAATAACGATAAGAAAACACCCGGTGTAAATTGCACATGAGAAATGAGAATTCACATGCAAGGGAATATTGTACTTCAATGGTTCCAGGTTGTACAGTATGTCAAGTGATGTCTTCAATTAGACAAAGTGGTCTGTAGGAAATGGTATAGCCTATGACCTCTCTTTCTGACAGCGAAGGTTACAGATTTGATGTAATCCGCCTAATACTGATTACGAAATGGTTAGAAAATGTTGAGTAAATAATGTGATGCCATGACGGTGCTGTCCACCAGGGGGCAGCACCCACCCTCCCAACAGGTATGCCCACAGCTGTGCATTGACTGTAATCACTGTAGCTGTTGCCTAATTATTGCGCTGCATAGAGGTCTGGTTCTCAGGCCTTGGAGAGCTGGGTTTTGGAAGATGTTTGTGGGAACTTCTGGACGAGCACTTTCTGAAGGTTAGTTTTGGTAATTGTTCTTTCTTATCTCTCTCGTATGTTTTGTGTTGCCTTATTGGCCTTGTTTTGCCTACTTTGGTATTTTATTTGACCGCATGTCTGTTCACCACAGGAGCAGTGGCCACCCATAGCCCTGCATCTCAATAAATATTCATCTTTGATTACCTAATAAAAAGGTAGCCAGTAGCCGGGTGAGGGGGAAGTGAATTAAAAAAATTAATGGAAAAGTACCATAAAAACACCATAAACATAACTAAGTAGACTTGTATTTTCAAAATGTACTTTCACAATGAAAAGTTGAATAAAAAAAACCCCCTCAAATTCCAATACAGAATGAATCGCATTTCGTTTTAAAGGCCGATCAGGTGGAACTTGCGCTCGTGATGTTTTCAACATCCTACGGCCCTCCTCCTGCCCGCCTGATGTTTGCCTCTCGGGCTGACTAAGCGGGTGACTGAATGGGGCCCTTTTTTTACCTCCTGGGTGTGGAATTTGACGGCTGGAAAGCCCAAACACAGAGACCCGTGAGCTCTGACTAAACTACAGGATGTTTTAAGCTGATTGATGGTCTCCGTCTGTGTTGGCATCTGTGCAGCAAAGCTGGAATCTGACCGTTTTTCTGTGGGAACCAGTGGCTTTGGGCTCGCCTAACGGCTTCTGTGGCACCGCCCTGTGCCGAGCAGTCTGACTCCACACCAGGGTATTATGTGCATGTTTCTCAGTAAACTAACCGCTCCACAGCCAATTACAAGCCTTTTTTTAGCTTTTGAGAAGAGCAGTTTAATGGGTGAGGGAGACGCGGTATGTTTCTCTCAGTCAGCTAGTGTTCACAGCACTGCAAAAAAATGACTGAAGCTTTATTAGTCTTGTAATACGACTCAAGATCTAGATCTGAAATACGAAATATTAGCTTGTTTTAAGTTGCTGTTTGCTTAACAAGTCAAACTTTCTCTCCTCATTGGCAGTTGTCGTGTCTCATTTAGCAAAAAAATAACAAAAATAAGATTAAGTCTTAGTATAAGACTAAGATACTTGTTACGTCTGACTTATTTTGAACTGTTGACTGCAGGAGAGAATGGAAATGTTGGTCGTTTGGGGGATGTTGTAGTTTAAATAAACCTGTCACCTCCCACAGGACGAAGCAAACCGCAGTGCTTCAAAGACATGCTGATCAAAAGGGGAGATGGTGCCCGGGCAGGCAGGCAGTAAATGGCCTTTGATTGCCTGTAGTTTCTCTCAGAACTGCACAACAGGCACCCCAAAAAAAAGTATGTTAGCTAAATATTAATGGTGAATAATACGGAAATTCAAATGCTTTTCTCCACTTGACTCCGAGATGTCTGGTGTTTTGGGAGCCTCTCAAAATGCTCTCCAAAAAGCGCAAATCCCACCTTTGTCAAAAGTGCCAGACTGCGCTCGGATCTGAAGGTCAAGTGAATCGTGTGGCGTGCTAAAAATAGGCGGCTCAGTATCTATGGAAGCGCTATCGTGCGGCTCCAGCGCAGGTTCCGGTGTTCGCGTAGTGCCGAGGCCCTCGGCCAGGTCGGCTGACCACTTCCTGTTTATTAACACCGGCCGACCACTGAGTGCAGCCTGCTAATCTCAATCTTTCAACACGCTGCTAAAATTATACCCATAATCCTGAACCGTCATGAGGCGGGTGCTGTTCTGCTTACTCATTGGCCTTTCACACCCGACAAGGCTCCGGGCCGGTTCCGGTTCCCGAACCTCATTTTGAACCGGCCGGCGCGTTTAGATCGAAATTAAATTGGTTCGGAACCTGAAAAGTCGGTTCTCAGCTGGAACCAAAAAATAGTTGGTTTTTTCTTGTGAACCGTGACGTCATCAGTGGGCGTGTCATATTCCGCCTGTCTTGTGCATTGAGCTACGCCCTCCGTTGATGATGGAGGGCGGTGGAACTTTGGTTCTGCTTAAACTGGTATGGACACGGGCTGGTTCGCCAGAAAGCACCAAGGTTCTGAGACTCCAGAACGGAACCCGAGCCAGAACCAGAACCGTGTGTGTCTGAAAGCGGTATCAGAGAGCATGTTGGGGATCTGCACCAACACAATTTCAGATATTGCACACAGAAAGACCCTCATGTTCAATCAGCTCTTAACACTGTTAAATTAAAATTGAGCCGGTCATGCTGGTAGCTTGTCTGAGCTGCTATGAGCTACTAGCCTTTTCAAAACCTAGCTTGAGCTGGTCAAACCGTATCAAGCTGGGAGCTGGTCTGAACTGATCAACCAGCTACCAGCTACCAGCTGTTTCAAAACATAGCTTGAACAGCTCTTCTCTGCAGGGCTTACACTAGGTCATGTTGTTGAGGTGGGTCCTCTGGGTGTTTTCAATACCTTGACACAGTGCTAGATACCATCTAGGTTGTGGATAACTAAGCACTATGTACACTTTAGTCGGAGGAAAATTGCACGCACTGCTGGGCTAATTGACCTGTTGTTTTCATTGCTGTATATTATGAGTATTTTACGGAGATTTGTCTTATTTATAAACCGAACCAAACCAGATTCTGACTCTGTTCACCAGCTGCGTACATGGCGTTAAGTTCTGTAGAACTGAGAAGGCTGGCACAAAGTTACTTGGAAATAAATATTTCTCCCCCTTCACCGATGACATCGATGTTGACAGTTCTCCCGGGGTGAAATCAAAAACGGCTTCCCTCATGTCTTTAATGTTGCCTGACTCCGGCTGTTTTGCTCTCATCACTTTCTGATGCAGGCCTTCATCTTCTGGGCTGGTCTGCTGTGCCTGACCAACCACCCAATAAATCACTCTGCTGACTGACTGCTGCACGCAGACCGCTTGAATTCAAGTCCCCCACATCCTGTGGAAGTTGGACTGCTTTCCTGAAACCTTACATTACATTGCAGTTATCATAGCAGACACTTTTATCCAGAGTGAATTACAGCTGTACAGTTAATTAGACAAAGCAGGGCCCATTCCCCCCCGGAGCAATGCAGGGTTAAGGGCCTTGCTCAAGGGCCCAACGGCTGTGCGGATCTTATGGTGGCTACACTGGGGATCGAACCGCCGACCTTCCGGGTCCCTGTCAAGTACCTTAGCCACTAGGCTACAGGCTGCCTAACCTCCTCTATAAATTACTTGGCCACCTGCCGCAAGCAGAGTTGAAATCGACCTCTTGAACTTCCTCATTCTGTAGAAGTTGAACTGGTTCCCTTTACATTTTGTGTGGATACGTCATGCTTGTCATCTAGAGAATTCAAAGTGGTCTGTCCCCCATGTACCTCTCAGCTCTCCTGTGCTCTGGTCTTCCGGGACAGACTTAACCAGATCTTACTGATCTTACAGACATAGCCAGATCTACTAACACCTTATACACTCTCGCTAACCCCGATGGGGATGCTAACGGAGTGTGTTTTTTTTTTAAATTGCTTTTATTTCATGATGCAGCATATATTGTTGGTCTATGACTACTCTACCAGAAAAAAAGGGTTCTTTAGCTTGTCTCCATGGAGGAACCCTTTGTAGTTCTTTATGGAACCCTCGATCACAGGTGTGTGAACTCACAAAGAACCATTTTGCCTGACACAGAAACCTGTTAACATGAACTAGATTGGCTTCCTCTATGGAGTCACAGGGTTCCTTTTGAAACCATTGATTCCAAAAGTGTTCAGTTTTTATATCTTTTTATCTGTTGTGCCCCTTTCTGAGGTTGTATAATGTATAATCACTGCGAGAAGTATTTGTATCATCCGCCTTCAGCTGCATTGCTATGGACTGACATTTGCAAGTGTGACAAATGATCTTTGAACGGCATGTCAAGTGCTCTCTGTTGACTTGAGTGAAGGCATCTACTTGTTCTCTCTCACAGCCCCAGAATGCTTTATGCTGATCTCATGCTTTGATTAATCTGATAATTTCTTGGCCGGCAACGTGCTAGGGTTTCCTCTCGGTGCTTGTCAATCAAAAGGTCGCGAAGCCCCGCCAACACGCTACAACCCGCCAATC
The DNA here is from genome assembly GCF_963514075.1 of Conger conger. Classification (NCBI taxonomy): domain Eukaryota; kingdom Metazoa; phylum Chordata; class Actinopteri; order Anguilliformes; family Congridae; genus Conger; species Conger conger. The sequence goes on along the minus strand of NC_083773.1, from coordinate 1,406,639 downwards.
ACCAGCGGCCCTCTGAGGCATCAACGCTGATACTCGGGAAGGAACTTTGTGTTTCATGTCGTTCCGGATAAGAGCGTCTGCTCAACGCCTGTAATTTAATGCACGCGCAAGTCACTTGTTTTCAGAGCCTTTTGTACAGCGCATGTAAGAATGAAGACTAAATAATGACCGGAAATAATCTTCAATAACCTTCAGATAATTTAAGGACAGATTGACAGCGTAATTATCAGTACTGTGACGGCGAGCGACAATAGCAAGTTAATTAAGCGTGCGCATCCACTGTAGTTTAGGCAAATGACGCACGCGGTGCAGTCCGTAAGTATTTGGACAGTGACGCGTTTAATCGATCGCTATGTGGATGATGTGCACAAAAACTTTTTACATCCACATTGGGTGAACGGTGTCGGAATTGTAGCTGTTATTTATGCATAGTCCCAAAAACAACAAACGATTTGTCACTGTCCCAAATCCTTAGACTGCACCGTACGTAACAATGAGGAAAATGTCACCATTACGTGTTTGCATAAGCCAGCTCGCTCATGATTATCAGGAACTAGATGCCGCCCTTTGTTCTGCCACCACAATGCAAGGGGACGTTATTAGTCGCGTGTTCAGGTGGAAACTTATTATGCACAGGTACTGAATGAAAAAACCTGTGGTGAGTTAATGAAGGGTTCAGTTGCCAAGGGGTGGCTCACTGCCCTCCCTGAACACCTGAAACACCGGGGGGGGGGGGGGAATGTGCTGGTGCTGGTGGTTCTGACTTCCGGAAAAACACCCCTCTCTGCATGAGAGCCTCGCTATGATCGTGATTACTGGCTACCGCAAAGTAAAAATTGCCTTTCTGAAGGTGTGCGTGTGCCCACACAATTATTGGACCAGGAGAACTGGTCTATGTTGGAAACTTAAAATGTTTTCATTAGGGGGATTCAGGAAACGATTGGTCACGTTAAAACAAAACAATTGCAAGCGGTGAAAAACATTTTAGAAAAATCCACTTCTTTGTGTTTGTTTATATGCCGTATAGCAACTCAGGTCAGAATTCAGAGGAGAGGCAGTGTGCTTGTGTCATGGTGTTCCTTCATCATGTGCCATTTACGGATTCTAGATATTCCTCTCTACACCTTCAGCCAAACAGAATGGTTAATACAAATAAAATTGATTTTCTTTCAATGCCAAGTCTAAGGACTTGGAATTACACACAAATAGATCTTCCTACTTGCTGGTTGCGCTATAGCAATCAGGCCGCCACAGACACACGCATCGTATTCATTTCTGCAGGGAAATCAGTCTTCGAGAATAAATTAAATCGTCGAGAATAGATTAAATCCAGTCCTTCTGTCGTTCAGTAAACGGCGTCGTCTGAAATGGACTGGCAAATTGAGTCCATTTAAAGTTTAACATTAACATTCTTCTCTAACACAGACATCCCCCCCCCCCCCCCCCCCCATCGCCTTTTCATATAGCCCACCCGACTAATTTCTTCTGCGAGGTGTATGTGAATGTGGTAAACGGCACGGAACGCAGCTAATACCTATGTAAGATTTGTATCTCTAGAAGACGTGTTTCCAACAGCCAGGACATCCACGTTTTCCATTGTTTCGATACTAACTTAAAATACGTGCGCCTGAAGGTCACTAGACTCGCAGTAAAAAAGCGTCTGAATCACTTGGGTTTGATCACATTATCACATTAAATTATCCACCTTAAAATTAATCCCAATTAAAAATACATTTGTTGCGACCGAGATGCGAGTAGCCATTGAACGACAGGTAACATACAATAGCCTACCACTATATTTCGGCTGTCTGCCGATATTATGCCGCCACAACAACAAGGTTCGCATGCTCGCGATTTCAAGTGCTGGATCTACCGTTCGCTCTAATTTTCCCTGATGCCTTTGGATAGTGTCGCAAGCTACATCCTATATTGCCATTTTCAGCACCAGGTAACTTGTGATCTGGTGTCGTGGTTTCAGGTACATTTTTCGGACGGAGAACTGATTTTGTTTCCATAACTGTCCGGGTGTACAAAAATAAGGGGACAACTGTTTAAACAGTGTGGGTCAGTTGCAGTGTGCTTAATTGGCGTTTAAAGGTAATGTACAGACCATTGCACTATAGCCTAACTGGAGCATCCTTCGGCTATTTCACATATTTGGATAGCTGTTCCTGTTGTAATGCAGTTCTGTGGTCTGGCTGATTAAACCCCAGCTAAATGGTAAATGGTTGGAATTCATGTAGTGCCTTTATGCAAAGCGCTGTGCAATTGACCCTCTACATGCACTTTCGGCAATAGGCCTATGAAATTGATTTATCCCGATATTAAGTGCATTCTCTATTACGCTTGGTGCATTGAGCTCCAGTTCTATTTACCAGCTTCTTCACTCCCCGGAGAAACCCATCCATTATCACTGTATGGGACCAACTAACTCTTCCACATGTGTACAGTGTAAGTCGCTGGATAAGATAGACCGCTAAATGAATGTAATGGCATGCAATTCCAGTTCGGTATTGAAATCATCGTATAGAAACGTGAAATAACATTCGCGTAATTATGAAAAAACACCCTTTTACTCTACCTGAGGGGGATCTTGACCCTTAGGTAGCGATCGATTGCAATAGCCAGGAGGGCCAAGATTGAACTTTGCGTCAGCACCAGGACCGTGCATGCCACAAGCAGGCAACTGTAGAAGTGCGTCTTCAGTCCAATGCTGATAGTTATGGCCAAGGGAATGACGAGTGCTCCAACGGCAATGTCAGCCAAGGCCAACGAAACGATAAACCAAAAAGTTGTGTCTCTCAGTGAGCGATTGATTTTCACAGCCCAGACCACCATCACGTTCCCGATCACGGACGACACCGCGATCACCACCTCCATGCCGATATAGAGCGCCTGTGACGACGACAAAGCTTCAGTCATCCTTGCGATTTTATCTGTAAATGGAAGAGTGGGTTATATTCTTATAACTTTGCGAGCTGCAGAAATTTCCATTGTAATGTCACCGCGCATCATTTGAAACGCTTCCGATGGGAGTGAACAGTTCTTTGTAAAATCCACTGACGAGGCATGGTTTGCATACTAATCGAAATGGGGGTGAAAGATTATTTAAAAAATCCGGGCAAAATGTAGACGGTCCACTTAGTTATCCTGAACGGCGAGGTGTCATTTTGTCCAGATATGTTTCCTTTCCGCTTCAGAGACGACAGTTCATATGTAGGCAAGTCGCTCATACAGCAGTGGGAACAGCTCGGCTCTTTATCAACAGAAACAGCGGGGGCTTCGGGTCTGTAGGTGAGCGCTGTGTCACCTTGAATAGAGAAACAAAAGCGTACGCAGAAGCCGGCTGCGCATTTAAAATAAAGCGCTTCCCCGTTGTCAACGCGCTCTATTCGCCTTTTTTTCTGAACGCTTTCCAGTTTATGAAACGAACACCCTGCGACTATTCGCGTTTAGAATCCCTCTCTCCTTTTCTTAGTTCATTGATTGATTGATTGATTGATTATGCTGTAGCCGGTCTTCTTTTGTATAGCAATCGGTTTGCATTTCGGATTGTCCAGTCGGTCCCAGAGTAATTCCTGCTTGTTTTTGCGTTGGGGGATATTCAAGTGTAGCCTGCCGCAAGCGTGTCCTTCAAGTCGTGTGTTCCCCGGGAAAAATGAACGTCCCAGCAAGACGTCGCTCCAGACACGCTTTGCCCCGCCGCCAGATTTTGGGCATGTCCATTACGCATGCTTTGTCGGAAATCACATGCTCCCGTTTCCCAACTGCACTTATCCACTCTGCACTGCGCACTAGTTTCTCGGGAAGTTCTGACTGTATGTGACGTGCTAGATCGAATGAAGGGATCATTGACCTAATTGTAATGCGGTTTGTTGGTTCTTAAAAAGACGCTATACTGCGAAACGGCCCACATAACCCTCCATTATTTCCACAACATAACGACCCAGTCGTAAAGATCTCAATAACAAGAACTTTGAAATGGGTACTTACTAAGCGTGTCAGCATGATTGACAGCCGACAATATTACCATACGAACGGGACTATTGTCCAGATGTTCAATAGTACGAAGACGTACCTTTATGAATGCTTTTCCTCATGCTGGATGTGCTAAGGGAAGGTTAGACATTGAGTTTATTGTGAAAATACTGGCAACTATACAGAGGTGTTTGAAGCGCCGGCGATGATTTATAGTCATGTTTAGCCTTTCTTCGAAGAATGTGTACATTCATCCTGGGCTGTAGGGCGTTTTCGCGGAACGCACCTACTATACTCGAATTGGCCTTATTGCAAGTTGTACTGAGAAGCTCAGCTTATGAACCATCATAATGTTACTATCTCTTTCTTTGTACTACATACGAGGCATCGGAGAGCGTGATAATGACTTTCGTCGCCGGCAGGTGGAGTGGAGGCTGTGGAAAAATTGTTGCTACACTGTAGGGACTTCGTCGGATTTCTCCCTGTATGTGCGCAGGATAACCCGTATCGCCATGAATTGAGTTGTATTTGATTGCCCGATGGGACAGATGAATACATTATTAGAATAATAGATAATTTCATAATTTATTGATATTGTGATTGAGTACTCTGCACCTGCAATTGCATTTGTATCAGCAGTCCTATTCCTGGACTCAGTCTGTGTGGAACAAACACAGATATTCACACACACACACACACACACACACACTCGCACACACACATACACACTCGCACACACATACACACTCGCACACGCACGCACGCATGCACACACACACACACACACACACACACACACACACACACACACACTTGCAGCCCCAGTCCTGAACTCTGTCGAAGTGGAACACACACTCACACACACACTCACACACACACACACACACACACACACACACACACACACACACACACACACACTTGTAGCCCCAGTCCTGAACTCTGTCGAAGTGGAACACACACACACACACACACACACACACACACACATATACACATTCACAGTCCTTGTACTACATGGAACAGGTCCGAATGGGCCAGGGTCTTTCCACAGTAGCCCTGCAGCTGAGTCACGTTTGGCAATTTATTTACGTCAATATTTTTAATACAATGTCCGCAAATGGGGGAAAAAATGATACGTCTCTTTCAAATATACAAAGGTGTTTCTTTCATCTCAAGGAAAGGTTAGCTATTAAACAAAGTTGAACCTGAAATATTAGGGTTTTGTTTGTTTGTTTGTTTGTTTATTTATTTCTTTTTTGCCAAAAGTTCTAGCATTATCTCCTGGCACTTTAGCATGCAGTGCACCTCAATTATTCAGTATTTAAAACTCCTTGTTTCCTGCTATCACACAAATCTAAAACCTGTATGAATGAAATGATCAATAATTTGCAAACCTCATAAATCAGGTGCAGAGTTTTAGGACAGGTCTGGGAGGAAACGGATCTCGGGGGACAGGGTGGTTCCATGGCAACAGGATTTTGGGAGGGCAGGACTGGAGGTGTGGTTTTCCGTCTCCCGGAATACGACCAACGGGCAGCTTTAGTGTCGGGAGTAGGAAAGGAATGACAATACGAATTCTTCACGGATTTCATGTGGGATCAGTCATTGTACACACAGAGGAAATGAGGCCCTGGCCTTGGGTTAGGGGTGAGCTGTGGTTCTGGGAGGTGGCATGGGTCCAGACATCAGCACGTTCCAGTAGAGCTGTACAAGAGCTCTGCGCCGTTCTGTCAGTTCCTGCATGTTGTGTGCAGCTGTCTGGGTGGAGTTTGGGACGTATCATATCCTGGATTCGAACACTGCAACACCACGTCTCAGCGAAACGGACAGGCGCTGTTTCTTACTGCTCATTTCCTGACTTTCTGAAAAATGCTTTTTTACCGTGTAGTAAAAAAAAAAAGGTGTGGTGCAAATACAGTAAAGTTTGGAATTAACTGAATTCCTTTCAGTTCCCCTGCAGTTAAACACTGGAAGCTGCTGCTTCTCATTTACCAGCAAGTCTCTCTCTCCCCATTTACTGTACAAATCACTCCCCTCTCTCATAGTACCAAATGTCTGAGACACATTGAACGCATATGGAGTTATTGCTGTGGGGAAAATGGCAAGATGAGATATCCACGTACTTTTATTTTTATGCTTGTTCCATTATAACGGTGAAAATAATTACATTCACCTGATTTATTTACATCTTGACGACTTTAATGTTGAGGTTTTAAGATGATGTCACTATTCATCCTTGTGATGGGAGGGTTTATGGGTAGAAGATTGAGGGGAATGTTGATGCTATCGAGCTTTATAGCGCTTTCCAATATCATATGGTGCTACTGCATTATATTCAGCAGAATCAGTCTACCCACACTGCTGATGTTCACTATGTCATGTACAATGACGTTCTGTTTCCAGAGATGCATATGAAGAGCAATTGTGTTGTGCTTTTTCAAAATTATAAGCATAAATATAGAGTAAGCTTATATATTGTGCTGGTACTTTCCTTTGGCACAGCATTCTCAGGGAATTGGAGCTGTAGGACATTTTTCCAACCAAAACCGGTTACCCAGTTCTCCCAACTGGCCCTCCCAACTAGCCGGCTGGTTGTCAGGAACATTTTTATCTGAATATGTCAAATTATTTCCCCCCAGAAAACTGTAATAATATCATAAAAAAATAAAAAAAACAAAGTTGAATATGTTTTTAAAATACGTGGATACAGAGGCTTAAGATCCGGCAGAATTGCTTATTCAGAGGATCTGAATTCCCATTGAATTACTCTCCCTGTCTGGGAGTGATGAGACATGCGACATTAAGACCCCCTTCTTTTAAAGAAAATATACCAGTCTGGCTGCAGTCTGAGTCATCTCTCGCTCTCTGTCTCTCTCTCGTTCTCTCTCCCTCTCTACCCTCTCTCCCTCTCTCTCACCCCCTGTCTCTCCCTCTCCCCCTCTCTCTCCCTCCCCCCCTCTCTCTCTCCCCCTCTCCCTCTCCTCCTGTCTCCCTGTCTCTCACCCTCTCCCCCTCTCCCTCTCCCTCTCCCTCTCCCTCTCCCTCTCCCTCTCTCTCTCTCTCTCTCCCCCTCCCTCCCTCTCCCTCTCCCTCTCCCTCTCCCTCTCCCTCTCCCCCTCCCTCCCTCTCCCTCTCCCTCTCTCCCTCTGTATGCAGGGTGCAGGTTGGCACATCACCTTCTGCGTAGTCATCTCCATGTCTTTGCATTTGTCCGAAGCTGTTATCATTGTTATAAACTATTTTCTTGCTCCGTCCCCGCCTCCCTATCTTGCTTGAACAGCTGGTGGAGTTATTCCCTGCACAGAAGGTCTTTTCTCATTCCACTCTTTTGTTTACAGACATTCCTCTCCTCTCCTCTCGTTCTTCTTTACCTTCTGATGTCACGTGACCCAGACATAACCTCCAAAATCTGCTTTCTCCCCCCCCCTCTCAAAACTTTTTTAAATCTATTCCTCTCTTGCTGAATATCCCAGCCGATGGCTCATGGCTGTGTGAGGCCACACTTGCTGCTTTGATTTATGGGGACAGTGCTGTAAGGCTCACCACCAGCGTGTTCATGCAGTTCACTCCGTAATATCGCATATGGAAAAAACCCACCAAAATCTGGTCTTCAACCCAAAGACTTTTTGCATTAGTTTAATGTTTCAAAACATGTACTTTTGTTGCATTAAATGTATGAAAAAAAAATCCCTATATGATTCATAGGTTGTAGCATTTTCCCTTATGGATTTCATGTACGCGTTCTCATGTGAAAGGCCATAAACATCACATGAATAACATGATAATGTTGCTAGATTTCTGTAGGTTGTGTGAGTGATGAGAGCATGCCTGTGACGTAAAGACGGAGACTTCTGTTGTCTTTTTACATGACATCACATTAATGGCGTTTGGAAGACGCGACATACAGTTGATTAGACTAAGCAGGAGACAATCCTCCCCTGGAGCGATGCAGGGTTAAGGGCCTTGCTCAAGGGCCCAACGGCTGTGCAGATCTTATTGTGGCTACACCGGGATTAGAACCACCGACCGTGCGTGTCCCAGTCATTTACCTTAACCACTACGCTACAGGCCGCCCTACAGGTCTTTCTCCCGCCCTCCGAAGTAAAGGTGATCATCAGGGCCAAAAATACCAATTGCTGGTGTCTTCAAAAACAACAAGTCTCCAAAATGCCCTGACTGTAAATGAAACACTTACATTCTTTGGAAGCCATCTTGGGAACCTTGGTCCTGGCTTGGGTCTGGCATTTCTGGTTTGTGACTGCTGTTTCCGTTTGAATAGGAACATACCACAGCTTGTTTGGGACTGACGTATGCAGGGTAGTTTTGGCAGTTCTGTAAGCTCTGCTGGGCACTTCTGGAAGCCCAGGACAGCAGAGTGCCAGCCTGTGATCTTTAGGAGAGCAGGACTTTCGCATCAGTGGACAGATTGTGCTGGACCGGATCCCATTGGCTGACCTCAGAGTTCTCAGTCTGAAGAACAAGCTGCAAACTGCCTGCTTTTCTTATATCACATAACGCTGGAGTGAAGTGACCAAAAGGCTAATGTAAGGCCCTCAACAACTTGCTCAAGGGCCCAACAGCCGCACTGATCTTATTGTGGCTCCACTGGGGCTTGAACCACCAACCTTCTGTGTCCCAGTCATATATACCTTGGCCACTATTGTTCTTTCCTTCCTCTCAGTCATACAGGGCAGCCCAATAACCCCAGACGGTCAGACCCAGTGCCTTCTAGGAACGTTTAAATCATCAACCATCTCATCAGTAGCGAACGTGTTTCCAAACAAATTCCAAAACACTCAGAGTATGTTTTTTCACCCTACATACAAGGCTCTACAGATCGGTCGGAATCCTCTCTCCGCTGATCGAGTGGAAGTTTATCGTTTGATCATCTGGTAGCTTTGAAATATCATCGTTAAAAATAATAAAAATAAAAATAATCTGCCGCGTTGTTTTGGTACGGCAGGAGGAGCCCAGAAGTTCTCTGGAGTGATTATAGCGTGGGTGAGTGGAAAATGACAGCCAGATGTTGTTGTTGTTGCCATTGTTGCTCTGTTATTATGTCCCAGCAGCAGTTGAGCCCCATTATACAAATAAAACTGATTTAAAAACACAAACAGAACTCCTGCAGCATTACTGGGGCCCTGCAAGCCAGTCTGTCTCGTTGGCATACTGTGCTGGTTACTTTAGCCTTGCTGTGGTCCTGTGTTTACACTCAAAGACTTCTCCTCCTCCATCCTGCACCCCAACCACTCGTCTCCATTGTTATATTTCAGATCCGTTTTACAGTTCTCATCTTTTCAACAGGAAACGCTGTTCCCCGGTTGTCTCTGGTTTTGGAACGAGCCCCGTCAGCTTGTGTTTCACTTCACTGTGTTTTTTTTTTTTGCATCTTTACCTCCCGCCATCGCCGTAGCAACAAATACTGTTGCCGTAGCGACTGACCCCAACCCCACAGAGATTGCCGGTGCATTGTAGAACATGGTTATTTTAGAATATTGTCAAGATGAAAATCCTGCATAGTATGCCTTTTATGAAGGAAAAAAACATTTTCCCAAATCCAGACTTCACTGAAGGCTGCCGTCCAATAAAATGCAAGGATTCATTAATTCCATCAGTGTCCGGGGTAAATCCCAGTGAACACATCTGCACTTACCCCCCCGGTCTATCAGTTCTCTGATGGGCAGCGGAGCGGGCCCTTCTCAGCGGGGCCTTCTCAGCGGGCCCCTCTCAGAGGGCCCTTCTCAGCGGGCCCTTCCCAGCGGGCCCTTCTCAGCGGGCGGAGATGAGCACGGGTGAGGCGTGGTGGTGCACTCCGCAAATAATTGCTTTTCCATCATCATTCAAAGTCTGACCCGTGTGATAAATCTCCAAATATCACCCCTGATCAAGCATGTCCTGTCGAGCTCGATTAGAGCTGATTAAAGTGGTCTAAGGAAAAGGAGATTAATTTCATTTAGAAGCTGTCATAAGCTGTAATAAGATATCTTGGCCATCTGAATGCGGGATATTTGTAACACTACGAGTCAAAATGAAGAACAAACAAAGTGGTCAATTTGCCATTTCTAATGACACTGATGTCTGACTCCTGGTCACGTGCGGGAAAAGAGATTACGGTTTCCCTGGATACATACTCAAATAAATACTGTATGCAAAATGATGAAGAGCTGCGCATGAATATGAACATGAATATTATATGGTGAATATAATCATCTGTAAAGGTGTATTCATGATGCATCAAACCCTCAAGTGCTTTTATAAAAAGGCTAATAAACAAAGTAATTGGTACAAACACTATTTAAAATCTTTCCTTATTGACTCACATTCATGTATCATGCGTTCTGTTCCGCTGTGTTGGAGCCTTCTGCAGGTGCAGCCTATTGACTGGATTGGCTGCACCTGGCCAAACGTAATAAAGCTGACGTGCCTTCAAGAACGTTCATGGTCGACTATGTTTGCAGCAGACTGCTACTGTTGAACGATTTTAAATGAACATTCCTTTTAGTTCGCCACCAACGTCAGATGTGTGCCAGTGTGCCAGTAAGCTAGTTTGTTGCTTACCTGTGATAAAAAAATAAATAAAAAAAATGTAATAGTACATTGATTAATAATTACCAAATTATTTTCTTTTCTTATTTTCTTTTCACTACCTTTTCAAACTTCATTAATGTTAGGTAGAATTTATGCCTGACAGAAAACTATTTGATACGTTTGCTGACAGTTGCCATCTTGAATGCATGTTTGGAAGCCTTGGCACTTGTCGGAGACTTTCTGAAGATTCACCTTTCGAAAGCTGCTTTTTAAAAATGTGTATTTTGTATTGTATTTTTATATTTTTAAGCGAAGTGTTCCATGTTTTGTTTTCAGTTTATCTTGTGAGTCTTTTTTTTTATAGGGAAGCTTCCTTGCAGAAGACTTGCTCCTTTTTAGGGGTGGATTCTGTTTGTATGTGTAAATTTAGGAATGGTTTAGCTGGCCTCTGCTTTGTGCTTGGGCCATTCTGTCAGCTCACTCATGTTTTGTTTTGACTTCTGCTTTGTGGTGTTTATTTTGTCTACGGTCCATCGCATGGTATAGTTGGGCCGTGAAACATTCTGCATACCACATATTACTGCTGGAACCATCAAATAAATTCTTTTTTTCTGGCAGATACACATTTTTCATGGTAAATGTAATATATTTTTTTATTTAATTGACGTGCATGAAAGATTCCATATCCATCATTATGAAAAATGCCATTGTAATTTTTTACAACATTTTTTTGTAACAGATTTAAAGGGCACATTTATATTAATATCCTGGATACAATATGAACATTGTTTCCCATCAATCTAATTTATTTTATTATTTTATTTAAATTTTATTTTTTAAACTTATTTAAACTTGGATACAATATGAAAGTCATTCCCCATCAATTTAATTAAAAATAGCATTTCTATATTTTTGCCCTTCACATTTTGAGCAGAACACTATAGTCTTATGTACCTTTTCATTTTCCTCTAAAGACATTTATTATGAAATATATATTTACATTAAACATTTTTTGTATTTCAACTTGGGCACTATAGGAACTAAATAGATGAATGATGTTCATATAATGCCTATGTTGAAATAATTGAATACAAGTGTGTTTAAAGACATTTATTATGAATTCATTATATTTATTTTAAAAATAAAAAGTATAAAATATACATTTCTTAGCCTTTGTTTCGCACTTTGGACATAAGACAAATATATTTTTCAGAGAAAATAATTAATTCATAATAAATGTCTTTAAACACACTTGAATTCATTTATTTCAATATAGCCATTATAAGAACATCATTTCCCATCCATTTAATTAAGAAAATTAGTTTCTTTTTTATTATAGATTTTTTCACTTTTTGGACATAAGCCTATAGTCTTATGTATTTTTCATTGGCTACTGAAAATAAAAAAATCATCATAAATGTCTTTAAACACACTTGTATTAATTTCAACATGGGTACTATATGAACATCATTTCTCAATAAGTAATAACAAGATTTTTGGTTGTTGTCCTTTTTCACTTTTTGGATATAAGCCTATAGTCTTGTGTATTTTTCATTTTCTACTGAAAATAATTAATTCATCATAAATGTCTTTAAACACACTCGTATTCATTAATTTGAACGTAGGCATTAGATGACATCATTTCCTGTCCATTTAATTTTGAAAATGACATTTGAGTTTTTTCATTTTTTCACTTTTTGGACCAAAGACTATAGTCTTACGTATTTTTCATTTTCTACTGAAAATAATTCATTCATAATAAATGTCGTAAATTACACTTGTATTTATTTCAACATGGGTACTCTATGAACATCATTTCTCATTAATAAATAAAAAAATGATTTATTTTGTTGTCCTTTTTCACTTTTTGGACATTAGACTATAGTCTTATGTATTTTTTATTTTCTACTGAAAAAAATGAATTCATCATTCATGTCTTTAAACACACTCATATTAATTTATTTCAACATGGGTACTATATGAACATCATTTCTCAATAAGTAATAAAAGAAGATTTTTGGTTGTTGTCCTTTTTCACTTTTTGGACATAAGCCTATAGTCTTATGTATTTTTCCTTTTCTACTGAAAATAATTAATTCATCATAAATGTCTTTAAACACACTGGTATTAATTTATTTCAACGTAGGCATTATATGACATCATTTCCTGTCCATTTAATTTAGAAAATGACATTTGAATTTTTTCATTTTTTCACTTTTTGGACATAAGACTATCCATCCATCCATCCATTATCTGAACCCGCTTATCCTGAACAGGGTCGCAGGGGGGCTGGAGCCTATCCCAGCATACATTGGGCGAAAGGCAGGAATACACCCTGGACAGGTCGCCAGTCCATCGCAGGGCACACACACCATTCACTCACACACTCATGCCTACGGGCAATTTAGACTCTCCAATCGGCCTAACCTGCATGTCTTTGGACTGTGGGAGGAAACCGGAGTACCCGGAGGAAACCCACGCAGACACAGGGAGAACATGCACACTCCGCACAGAGAGGCCCCAGCCGACGGGGATTCGAACCCAGGACCTCCTTGCTGTGAGGCGGCAGTGCTACCCACTGCACCATCCGTGCCGCCTATATGAACATCATTTCCCATTTAATTTAGAAAATTACTTTTTTAAATTTAATTTTACTTTTTGACATAAGAATATAGTCTTATGTATTTTTCTTTTCTACTGAAAATAATAATTTCATCATGAATGTCTTTATACACACTTGTATTAATTTATTTCAACGTAGGCATTATATGAACATCATTTCTCATCCATTTAATTTAGAATTTATTTTCTTCATTTTTTCACTTTTTGTACATAAGACTGTATTTTTCATTTTCTACTGAAAATAATTCATTCATAATAAATGTCGTAAAATACACTTGTATTTATTTCAATGTGGGTACTATATGAACATTGTTTCTTATTAATGAAAAAAATAAAATTGCACTTTTAATTTTTTGTCCGTTTTCACTTTTTGGTCATAAGACAATAGTTTTATGTGTTTTTCATTTTCTACTGAAAATAATTCATTCATAATAAATGTCGTAAAATGCACTTGTATTTATTTCAACATGGGTACTATATGAACATTGCTTCTTATTAATTAAAAAAATAAAATTACATTTTTAATTTTTTGTCCTTTTTCACTTTTTGGACATCATTTCCTGTCCATTTAATTTATAAAATGACATTGAAATTTTTTCATTTTTTCACTTTTTGGACATAAGAATATAGTCTTACGTATTTTTCATTTTCTACTAAGAATATTTCATTCAAAATAAATGTCTTAAATCAAACTTGAATTCATTTATTTCAGCATGGGTACTGTATGAACATCATTTCTCATTAATAAATAAAAAAATGATTTCTTTTGTCCTTTTTCACGTTTTGGACATTAGACGTTAGTCTTTTTCATTTTCTACTGAAAAAAATTAATTCATCATTCATGTCTTTAAACACACTCGTATTAATTTATTTCAATGTAGGCATTATATGACATCATTTCCCATCCATTTAATTTGGAAAATGACATTTGAATTTTTAAATTTTTTCACTTTTTGGACATAAGACTATAGTCTTATGTATTTTTCATTTTCTACTGAAAATAATTAATTCATCATAAATGTCTTTAAACACACTCGTATTCATTTCAACATGGGTACTATATGAACATCATTTCTCAATAAGTAATAACAAGATTTTTGGTTGTTGTCCTTTTTCACTTTTTGGATATAAGCCTATAGTCTTGTGTATTTTTCATTTTCTACTGAAAATAATTAATTCATCATAAATGTCTTTAAACACACTCGTATTCATTAATTTGAACGTAGGCATTAGATGACATCATTTCCTGTCCATTTAATTTTGAAAATGACATTTGAGTTTTTTCATTTTTTCACTTTTTGGACCAAAGACTATAGTCTTACGTATTTTTCATTTTCTACTGAAAATAATTCATTCATAATAAATGTCGTAAATTACACTTGTATTTATTTCAACATGGGTACTATATGAACATCATTTCTCATTAATAAATAAAAAAATGATTTATTTTGTTGTCCTTTTTCACTTTTTGGACATTAGACTATAGTCTTATGTATTTTTTATTTTCTACTGAAAAAAATGAATTCATCATTCATGTCTTTAAACACACTCATATTAATTTATTTCAACATGGGTACTATATGAACATCATTTCTCAATAAGTAATAAAAGAAGATTTTTGGTTGTTGTCCTTTTTCACTTTTTGGACATAAGCCTATAGTCTTATGTATTTTTCATTTTCTACTGAAAAGAATTAATTCATCATAAATGTCTTTAAACACACTCGTATTCATTAATTTCAACGTAGACATTATATGACACCATTTCCTGTCCATTTAATTTTGAAAATGACATTTGAGTTTTTTCATTTTTTCACTTTTTGGACCAAAGACTATAGTCTTACGTATTTTTCATTTTCTACTGAAAATAATTAATTCAAAATAAATGTCGTAAAATACACTTGTATTTATTTCAACCTGGGTACTATATGAACTTCATTTCTCATTCATTAAAAAAATAAAAAGACTTTTTTTTTCGTTTGGTATTCTGTTATTCATTTATTTCAATTTGTGTACTATATCAACACCATTTATTATCCTTTTGGTTTTTTTTATCCTTTTGGTCCACCAGTCATATTTTTCTTTCTTTTCCATAGGAAAAAAACTATTAATCATAAATGCTTTTATTCATTTATTTAATGTTCACTTTAATATACACATGAATCCATATCACAAATGGAATTTGAATTGTTTACTCTTTTTCTGGCTATCTGACTTTCTTTGTATGTATATATGACTTTAGTTTTATCTATTGTCAATTTTCATTTTTCATTTTTCATCATCATTTTCTCCACAAACATTTTTGTTAATTTTTTCCATGATGGTTGTTACATACCCCTGACTCCATATGCATCTGTCTTAAAAATGGCATGGTAAAGATGTGAAAGGGTGTGTGTGAAGACGGAACGGAGGGCTTGAGGAAGCCAGACTCAGTGTTGAAAACCTGGTTGATTTAGTACTAAGTTTGGCCCGCAGAGTTTAATCCCACTCTCTTGGTAAGACTGCCCCATCCCTCCCTGTGAAGAACCAGGCACTGTGAACTGGGGGGGGATCTGGGGAGGGCGATATCAGCGATGACAAACCTGCTGTGAATGTTGGTCCCTCCACACCAAGGCCAGCCGGTCCTCACTTGTCACAATGTGTGATATCACTGACGCGCAGTGGGTGTGTGTGTTCTCTACAAAGGCATGATTTTCTTCTTTCACCCAAATATTTTTAATTATGTCAAATCTAATTCATTTGTACAGTATTAACCATCAGAGTAGTCTTTAGAATGGACCCAGGAAGGTGGTTTACACGAATTGCTTCAGTATAAATCCAGATCTTTAGTTGGATACATGCAAAAGCTGTGTAAGTGCATCTGATAAATGCCTGTAATGTAATGTAATGTTGGAGGGAGAAACAGTGGCAACTATTTGTTGAAAAAGTCACTTGAACATTGTTGGAATTTATATCTAATTGGAATTTATAAAACAAAATAATTGCCTTTTACTTCAAGACAGAACATTCCTGTCTCCAGAACTAAAAATAAACACTCGGAAACTCATCTTCTTTCTTGTCATGTGGAGAAAATGTCGAATTAACCTACAACAACCCACCCCAATGGCAACAGAAAAACAAATTCTTTACATTGAGTTGTACTGAAGACTCAGAAGTACATCCGTAACCATTACGCACACGAGGGCAGTGATAAACATGGCCTCCCGCTGATTCTGAACGGCTCATTAAACCCAGTGTCTCAGGTGCAAATGCATTAATTAACATCCCGGCTTTGCAAATGTGTTTCACTTTTAATTACTTTAGCGGGGAGCACACTGCTTAAAGGAGAAGTGCATTACCAAGAGCTGTTCCTGAACGAGGCAAGGCTGCTGTCTCTGACTGGGCCCTGAGGCATTGCACAATCTGCTGCATTGACATTCATTACCTCAACATGCCGTGCGGGAGGAGGGTAGATGTGTCTGGCAGGCTGGATTGGTAAACTGATCATATGTGGCTGTATATTTCAATGCTGTCATATTTTAATTTTGAATTTTCATGTTTACTGATGTCCTCTTGGCTTTGGGATTTTCCTGGATAAGTAAAGGTTAAATAAATACATGCAAATATTAAAAGCCATGGATTACCAGTATAAACAGCATATTCTGAGATATTGGGTGAATGATGGAGTCGGTGTGAGCAAGGATGGGAATATGGCCCTTTTCCAAATCTGAGATGTATCACTTGGAATGAACATGCTTTGTTGACCCCTTTAAATTAGGATTAATTTATCCAGTTACAGAAAATGAGGATTTATTTATCCAATCACAGAAAATGAGGATGTATTTATCCAATCACAGACAGCGCCACTCTGTAGTTTCCCAATAAGCCCCACCCCTCTGTGTCATCGTATGATTGATTGACAGATGGAAGATTTCACTCCTGCTTCTCTCCACAACATAACATAACATCCCACCATCTCCTCTCTTCCACACGGCCAGTTCCCCCCGTTCCATCAACAAAAAACCCCCCCCCCGCCCCCGCCCCCCCCCCCCCCCAAAGTGCAGTCAGTAGAGAAATAGATCTCAAAACTGAATAATAAAAAAAGTAACAAACAAACAAAACAAGCAAAACAAAACCAACAAAACCAACAAAACTAAAAAACAAACAAAATAAACATCACCAAGACTCAATTTTTCTCTCTCCCCATGGAGTCCCGCGTCCCCCTCAGTCAGAGTCAACACGGCGCACGTTCCCGTGCCGTCTCTGGCCAGAGAAGGGAGTTGAGAGGATACCTGCCTGCGCTCACAGCGCCTCCCGCAGGACGGAGGCCGTAGCTCGACTCCTGAAGCCTCTCAGCCATAATGACCCGTCCGGGCACGTCAACACCGCGCAGGGGGCCAGGGGAGTCAGGGGGCCAGGGGAGTCAGGAGGCCAGGGGAGTCAGGGGAGTCAGGGGGCCAGGGGAGTCAGGAGGCCAGGGGAGTCAGGGGAGTCAGGGGGGCCAGGGGAGTCAGGGAGTCAGGAGGCCAGGGGAGTCAGGGGAGTCAGGGGGGCCAGGGGAGTCAGGGAGTCAGGAGGCCAGGGGAGTCAGGGGAGTCAGGGGAGTCAGGGGAGTCAGGGGAGTCAGGGGAGTCAGGGGAGTCAGGAGGACAGGGGAGTCAGGGGAGTCAGGGGAGTCAGGGGAGTCAGGGGAGTCAGGGGAGTCAGGGGAGTCAGGAGGACAGGGGAGTCAGGGAGTCAGGGGAGTCAGGGGGCCAGGGGAGTCAGGGGAGTCAGGGGGGTCAGGGGAGTCAGGGGGGCCAGGGGAGTCAGGGAGTCAGGAGGCCAGGGGAGTCAGGGGGGCCAGGGGAGTCAGGGGAGTCAGGGGAGTCAGGGGAGTCAGGGGAGTCAGGGGAGTCAGGGGAGTCAGGAGGACAGGGGAGTCAGGGGAGTCAGGGGAGTCAGGGGAGTCAGGGGAGTCAGGGGAGTCAGGGGAGTCAGGAGGACAGGGGAGTCAGGGAGTCAGGGGAGTCAGGGGGCCAGGGGAGTCAGGGGAGTCAGGGGGGTCAGGGGAGTCAGGGGGCCAGGGGAGTCAGGGCAGGAAATGAAACGTGCAGGAGGGAGACCATGTCTGCCCGTGGGGCCGTGTCAGTTTGGACATGCTGCTGTCAATCAATCCTCATCATGATGTCATCATGATGTCATCTTTACTCAGACACATTTTCTCCTTACTGCTATAAAGCTTCCTTTAGAAGAAAAGCAGCTTTTACTTAAGAATGGCAATTTAATTCGAAAACAACCATTTTTTGTGACAGAGGACTGGCTGGCAAAGCGTCAATTTACAGTCAGAATATACAATTTACCGGGTAATTATATGACAAGAATAATTACCCCGGTAAAAACTTGATAAATACAAAGGAAGTAAAACTAAAATATGTAGAAACGCTTCCTCTATGACCTAACAATTCAAGTGACTTGAGTTATCAAAGGAATGTCTGACTTTAAGTGTGTACTTAAAGGAAGGAAATCAGAGAATACTTTCTCATAGAGATGTTTCAAACAAAGTATTATCTAAATTCCAAGGAAATACAAAATTAAACTCCATATAACCATATAACCAAGTTTAAAGCCCAATTGGACATGGGACCAGTGATAACTATCCAATCATGTGCTATTTTTACTATAAACAGTGCAGTCCAAGTCCAAATACTGATGAACTGCACTATATTTAGCTGGTAAATACCTCATACTTTGGGGACTATAAAAAGAAGCGTTACCAATGAACTGTCGGTCAAATTCCTGCAGTATTAATGGCAGTTTTAGGATTCTTGGGAGTTTCAAGAGTACATTTGTGTTGAATGTTCAGCTGGTGCGGAACCTGGCCTCTTTCAATCAGCTGAAAGCCAAACTCTGCCATGGACCGTCCGTCTCTGACACGTCCAATCCGCCTCTCCATACATCACAGACGTGAGCAGAGAACATGATGACATCACAGGGCAAAGCAAAATCACACATCTGGGAGCAGCTGGATGAAGTGCCCTGGCGCTCTGCGGATTCCGGGACTTTCCGAGGAAACAGAACGAGGGCTGCAGGACGGGCGTGCCCAGGGCTGAACGTGCCCAGCCCGTAGTGTGTCATAGCATGCCTGGCCCGTAGCGTAGCATAGCGTAGCGTAATGTGCCCAGCCCGTAGCGTAGCATAATGTGCCCAGCCCGTAGTGTGTCATAGCATGCCCGGCCCGTAGCATAGCATAGCGTAGCGTAATGTGCCCAGCCCGTAGCGTAGCATAGCGTAGCATAATGTGCCCAGCCCGTAGTGTGTCATAGCATGCCCGGCCCATAGCGTAGCATAGCGTAGCATAATGTGCCCGGCCCGTAGCGTATAATAGCGTAGCGTAATGTGCCCAGCCCGTAGCGTAGCATAGCGTAGCATAATGTGCCCGGCCCGTAGTGTGTCATAGCATGCCCGACCCATAGCATAGCATAGCGTAGCATAATGTGCCCGGCCCGTAGCGTAGCATAGCGTAGCATAGCATGCCCGGCCCATAGCGTAGCATAATGTGCCCGGCCCGTAGCGTAGCATAGCGTAGCATAATGTGCCCGGCCTGTAGCGTAGAATAGCGTAGCATAATGTGCCCGGCCCGTAGCGTAGAATAGCGTAGCATAATGTGCCCGGCCCGTAGCGTAGAATAGCGTAGCATAATGTGCCTGGCCCGTAGCATAGCATAGCGTAGCATAGCATGCCCGGCCCGTAGCGTAGCATAGCGTAGCATAATGTGCCCGGCCCGTAGCGTAGAATAGCGTAGCATAATGTGCCCGGCCCGTAGCGTAGCATAGCATAGCATAGCTTAGCATAATGTGCCCGGCCCGTAGCGTAGCATAGCGTAGCGTGACTGGGATCCAGCATCGCTCAGAGTTTCTCAGATCCGCTGCAGCCGGCGCCCCTCTAAACGAGATGAAGCAAGCGATAGCACGTTAGCGGGATGGGTTTCATCAGTCATACCAGACGCTGCCATGGCGACTGGCCCGTGTGATTGACGCCTTCGGCGCGTGCATGCCGAAGACCGTGCGCAGACAGACCCGGTGACTGTCCCAGAAAGGGGGCCTTGGCCCCAGCCAATCAGAGCCCAGGCTGAGCGGTCCCCAGCCAATCAGAGCTCAGGTTGAGCGGTCCCCAGCCAATCAGAGCCCAGGCTGAGTGTCCCATATCGGCCGTATCTCTCACGCTCGGAGACGAGCTCGTTCCGGCAGAGTCTCCTCACACCCGATGCCTTCACAGATAAACGTGAGATCCCTCTAAAGCCACAGTGCTGCGTTCAGCACAGCAGAGTCCACAGAGTTTCACCACACCATTAAATTAACCAATCAAAGCATGCAGTGTATCTGTTAACATCAAATTAACCAATCAAAGCATGTAATGTATCTGTTAACATCAAATTAACCAATAAAAGCATGTAATATATCTGTTAACATCAAATTAACCAATCAAAGCATCTAATGTAACTGTTAGCATTAAATTAGCCAATCAATGCATGTAATGTAACTGGTAACATTAATCTCTGCAGTAGGCAAGACTGAATCAACAATCCTATTTGTTCACAGATAGTATATGGTTACTATGAGTGAATTAAAACAGCACAAGGTTCCATTATTGATCAACATTGGTATCCTCAGAGTGTGTCTGAGAGAGGGAGACAGTGAGTGACTTAGAGAGAGTGATGGGCAGAGAGAGAGTGACTGAGTAAGTGAGAGAGATATGGGCAGAGAGAGAATGAGTGAGTAAGTGAGAGAGATAGGGAGAGAGAGAACTAGGGAGAGAAAGAGATGGTTGAGTGAGTTCAGCTTTGCTTGTTAGCTCAGACCTCAGTCTTGGTGCGATACTTTTTCAGGGATTTTGCAGGAAAGCTGTTCTGATGCTGGTCACACACTCAGCAGGTCCTGTGTATCACAGGGAGAAGGAGAGCAAATGGCGTGCTGTACTTTGAGAGGGTGCTCTTCACCAGAACCACACACAGATTATATCCTTCACACACAATCCATGCCTCTCAACCGACCCTGACCAGGATTAGGTGGGTAAGATAATGAACGGATGGACATACTCCTGTTCTCCCCCCCTCTCTCTCCTCCTCTCTCTCTCTTTCTCTCTCTCCCTCCCTCTCTCTCCCTTTCTTTCTCTCTCCCTTCATCCCTTTCCCCATCCCTCTCCCTTTCCCTCTCCCTCTCCCTCCCTCCCTCTCTCTCTCTCGCTCCACTCATTGTTCTCTCTGGCATTTATCCCAGCGTGTCCTTGAAGGAGAGAAGCATGTCCTCAATGGACCTCTGCTGAAATGAAAGATTTAACATAACATAACAACATAATATAACATAACATAACACAACACAACACAACAATCTCAGTAGCTTTTGTATGACTTTGGAAGGGACTTTGAAGGGTACTGGGTAAATACTGGGTAAATACCAGTGAAATAACTATTTTTCTTTCAGAGGTATGTACTATTAAATGGGCTGTAAAACTTTCATAGTTCTTAACAACTTTGTTTCATGGTACGTACAGACTTTGTTTCATTGTACTTAGCTGTGAAATCAAAGGTTGCCTAATAATTTTACAAGTAGCTGGTATTTACCCAGTAAATACGTGGTAGTCAACTGTCTGTAAAATAAAGCCATATGATTTTTTTTTATTATTATTTTTTTAAGAATAATGCAATTAATTGGAAATACAAAAAAGGGCAACCAGGTTGTTCAAATTAAGACTACAAACCCACACTCAGCACACACACTTTTGTACTTTGCATAACAAATGTTATTTCATTTAGATAGGTGGCCATGCATGTAATAGCATGTTTTTCATTTGATATTGACTAAACTAATGTCTATTTATCTGTGCAGAAAATAATGAATTCATGTTTTATTCTCTCATTGTTTAATCACATGAAATATTGATTGCGGTTTGCTTATTTGTGCACTGAATAGAACGTCTCTCAATGTAATTACTGAGAGTAACTGTGCCATTGCTTGCTAATTATTCTTGCAGCTAATGTTTTTTTTTTTTGTTAAATGCACTTGTTCTGTGGACAATTAGGTCTAAAGGTTGAAAATAAGCTTTTTGGCCAAAATGTGTTGGTTAAATGTTTTCCCATAGTTCTGTAGAAGTGAGACAGTGAAAATATAATCACATATGAGATATGAAATACACTAATTGTACTGAGGGGTTCAAGATTAAAATACTAAAGTGTACAAAATGTAATTCACATGCTCAGACTGTTCTATCAGCAAGACCAAAATGTTATTTTCACGACCAGAACACATTTTCACCCAGTCTTAAGTGACATCAACCAGCTATCAGCTGTTTCAAAACCTAGCTTGAGCTGTTTTTTTCAGCAGGGGAGTAACATCATGGCAAAATGAATAACTTAATTTCATACAACAGATAGCTAGCTGCCAGTCAATGGCAACATTGCTATAAAAAACCCAGCAACATTCAGATATACAGTACTACATTATCTATAATGTCATTCCGGAGTAGAAGGACCTTCCTGAGTTTGCGTTATGTGTGAGAGAATTAATTATTGTTACCTTGGTTACTTGTCCATCTCTTCCGTGTGCTGAGTTTTGCTTTCTGGTCAGTTTGACACAAATACACTGCAGGCTCCTTCCTCACCTAAAGAGTCTGTCTGTGATTCCCCCAACGGACAGACAGACAGACAGACAGACATGCTCAGAAACAGACAGGCAGACAGACATGCACATGCACAGGCAGACACATATATTGTGCAGACATGCACGCGCACACACATACACAGACACAGACACACACACACACACACACACACACACACGTGCATGCACACACGCGCGCACACACACACACACACACGTGCATGCACACACGCGCACTCACACACACACACACACACACACACACACACACACATGCGCACAGGCATGCACACACACAGGCCCTGTTTTGAAGCCTACTTCACTTCATGTTCTGAAAGCCTTCAGTGAACACTCACGTTTAATGGCTTCCTTCTGAAGTCCTTGCCTGTCTGCAGGCCTGTGAGCCTGTGTGTTTGAACACTTCCTGACTGACTTTAAAGTGAGTGTTACTTTACTTCTATGTGTAATTGGCCTTCAACATGATGTACGTTTCATTTCAGCTGGAGATCAAATTCAAGCTTCCTGGAAAAAATATGAAAAAGTGTGTTCCTGGTGAACTAGTTGGACAGAAAAATAACTTTGCTGTACATGACTAAAGAGGCTAAGTAGACAACTGCCAAACAACAACACAACTGCCAACCATTAAAACAACTGATACACATCATGGGGGTATTCCAGGAAGCAGGATTATTGAGTTAGCTGGATAACTGCACTGAGTAAAACCCAGGACAGCTCTTTTTACTGCAGTCCATGTTCCGGTTTTAAGAGGGTTCCAGCTTTTACTGAGTGCATTATCTAGCTAACACAGTAATCCTGCTTTGTGAAACAGGGCCTACCTCACCTCAACTGCCTAACATCAACGCAACAAACTATTTTGGTCAAAAGATATAATGCCTTTCATGGTATCTGGTTAGCCACAGAAGGTAAATATGAATATACATTTCAGTAATTAGGTTACTCCGGATTGGAGTACTAATATATGACCCTGATTCTACTCCTGCAGTTACAGACTTCATCAAACGGTAAGCCGGAGGTGCCAACAAGCACGCTGCGATCCATGGCAAATAGCAAACACACGCATGATAGATTAACATGTGCTATAAACATGTCTCTGTGTTTATGTTTCTGTGGATATTTATAAATAAATGAGACTTTTTGAACTAAGAAAATTAAATCTAGTCAAGTACAATTATGAGCAGAAAATAAACAAACGAACAAATAAATAAATAATGCCAATACGATCCCAAGGTCAAAGCATTTAGTGAAAGTATTTTCCTCTGAGCCCAGGAGAATGCTTAAAGGAGCAGACGTGTGATACTGAATTATTCATGGCTTTGGCAGGCAGGCGTTTTGCGGCGAGATTTCCAGAGTAATCCTGACACCCCCGCCTACATCACCTGCCCCCCCCCCCCCCCCCCCCCCTGACAGGGACCGTGACAGAGGCTGCCGCTCTGTTTAGCACATGAATTATGGAGGCTGCTGGCTACAGGCCTAACGGGAAGGGAAGCTTTCTGTTTGTGCAAAATAAGAAATATCTTCTTTGCGTTGAACAAGGCTCCTTAATGCATTTCTCATTTTTGGCGACAAGTGCTACTCACCTGCAAACAAAGCAAATCCGAGACAAACATGGTCCGATGTGCAAAGGCTCATTTGTGATTACCAGCCGCGAGAGCTGTCAGCCCAAACAGAGCCGTACCTGTCACCGGCTGACTGCCTGGCTCCGGAAGAGGGAGCCTTCTGTCATAACAAAGAACAATAATTTATGAGAACAGCCAGCGAAGTTCTCAGCCAATATGAAAACTCCCGCCTCAGTTATTGCTTTTCAGAAGCATCCCCCACTCCCTTTTCTGTGATAAGTGCGTTAAAGAGATTCACTTTATGGGATTTTTTGGGATGTTATTTCAGTTTTCGGGCATCTTTTAAAATCGGCCAGACAGTTTTGTGTCTGACTGAGGATATCTCTGATATTTTGGAGCAGATAGTCAGACCGGAGCAGCAGTGCGGTCATGCCACCAGAGGGTACGCATGTGGATGTCACCGGATTATTCTTCAGGAAAGTATGTTTCATTTTATGTTTGGTGAGAACTACTTCCTATGGTGCATGCAAACCATGTCTGCTGCTCTCAAGGATAGCAGTACAAAATTTAAATTAAGATTTGTAATTGTGAATAAATGCTAGAAAATATATTTTCATATGTACAACATCAGGAGGCATTCACCGACAGCTACAACCTACAGTTTATTAGACTAAGCAGGAGACAATCCTCCCCTGGAGCAATGCAGGGTTAAGAGCCTTGCTCAAGGGCCCAATGGCTGTGTGGATCTTATTGTGGCTACACCGGGATTAGAACCCCCGACCGTGCGTGTCCCAGTCCTTTACCTTAACCACTACGCTACAGGCTGCCCGCTTACACTATCAGTGCTTGGCGTTACATTTTTGGCTCTTTGTGAGACCTCTTTGTGGTCTCAGTCCCAGCGGGACCTCCTCGTGGTCTCAGTCCCAGCGGGACCTCTTTGTGGTCTCAGTCCCAGCGGGACCTCCTCGTGGTCTCAGTCCCAGCGGGACCTCCTCGTGGTCTCAGTCCCAGCGGGACCTCTTCGTGGTCTCAGTCCCAGCGGGACCTCTTCGTGGTCTCAGTCCCAGCGGGGGCTCCTCGTGGTCTCAGTCCCAGCGGGACCTCCTCGTGGTCTCAGTCCCAGCGGGGGCTCCTCGTGGTCTCAGTCCCAGCGGGACCTCCTCGTGGTCTCAGTCCCAGTGGGGGCTCCTCGTGGTCTCAGTCCCAGCGGGACCTCCTCGTGGTCTCAGTCCCAGCGGGGGCCAGCTCCTGCAGACACTCTGAGGGCTTTCGATCGTGACACATAGCACATCCAAAAACTGTCAGAGCATGTTAAAAAAAACATGCACTAAAAATGAGATAATATATTAAAAAACCAGCCACCGCAACCCCTGAGCCTCTGTATCTGCCACCCTCTCCGGTTTCTACCCGTCAATAAATAAATAAATAATGAGACATTCATAATAATAATATCTAAAATACATTTAAATACAAGCTCCTTTATTACTTAGTCTCAGTTCTCTCTGGTTATTTACAGAAGCCCAGCACAACGAGCCGTGGAGGGATTACGCACACAAGAACACGCAGAACTGCCCCAGATTAGACCCAGGAATCGCTGCATGGCGAGAACTGTAGTTTATTTGCCTGACCTTTCGGTATGATAATCAGAAAGAAACAGCAGACAGCACACCTTAATATAGAAACACGGGTTTCAAAGCGTGCCGTGAGGGAGGAGATTCACACCAGAGAAACTATAAATCAGATCAAAGCAGCTATGCTAACTATCTCGTGCCTCTTCACTAACTCCAGAATCACATCGTGCTTCTCAGAATGTATTTATCTAATTTTCTCTGAGAAACACGATATCAATCGCTGAAACGGCTGAACATATTTTCCGATTTCATTGGAAATGTTGTTTTCTTCATGATTATTTTCTTCGTTCTGTATAAT
Organism: Conger conger; assembly: GCF_963514075.1. Taxonomy (NCBI): domain Eukaryota; kingdom Metazoa; phylum Chordata; class Actinopteri; order Anguilliformes; family Congridae; genus Conger; species Conger conger. The sequence goes on along the minus strand of NC_083773.1, from coordinate 1,380,386 downwards.
TTGAACATTAATATATACGCACATATTAATGATAAGAGACCCAGATTTGTAGATATATAACCAGGATGAGACACCCTGGTCTTCTGAAAAATGACCCAGTGAAAGTCAGAGTTTTGTTGGTGATGTATGACTACCGTCTGATCCGGCTGATAGAGTATTATATGATCAAATGGATGTGTTAGCTCTGTTGCCCTTTCCCATAGGGACATACCATAATCAGTAAGGCTTTGCAGTGTATAAATCGTCCTGTGGATCCAGTGCAGCAGAAAATACCCTCCACCATCCAGAGCATCCATTAGCTGGGTAATGTACACAGCTGACCAGGGAAGGCGTAGCCCTGGCCTGGAGGACACATGTGCCCTTATCACGGCTGTGCTTTAGCTGTTTCTCAATCTGTTCCCTCACAGATTGATCCTGTCACGTAAGGCTGCGTTACCTGGACCATTGCAAGAAATCATTTTTGTATTAACAGTGTCAAACAGCCTCGAGCTGTTGTTCATATCAAAATTACTCCATTGAAATTGGGGCGAAGAACGGAACTGAGTGAGATTGTGAAAATCTGAGAGAGGGGGTGGTGCCTTATGGCGATGTCGTATTTCTCTTTAGGGTTTCTTTCAGAATCAACTTCTTTCTGAAGTGATAACTGATAAAGATACTGTTTCAATCTGACTGAGGAGGAAACCACAGAAATGAACATTTAGATACAACAAGAATGTAACAGGAAATAAATCAGCTGCTAGCTGAACGCTGCAAGGAGGACCAGAACCCTGCACAGCAGCACAGTGAAGGGATAAACACTGTGCCAAAGGGATGAACACTGAGGAAAAGGGATGAACACTGTGCCAAAGGGATGAACACTGAGCCAAAGGGATAAACACTGCGCCAAAGGGATGAACACTGTGCCAAAGGGATGAACACTGAGCTAAAGGGATGAACACTGAGCAAAGGGATGAACACTGTGCCAAAGGGATGAACACTGAGCTAAAGGGATGAATACTGAGGCAAAGGGAAAAACACTGAGCCAAAGGGATAAACACTCTGCCAAAGAATCAGAGACTCAGAGACTCAGAGACACAGAGACAGACATGTTTGAGCTCTCTGTTCTGGGCCTGTGGGTCACCAGGTTTGTCATTTAAGACCCAGGTGGGGTGCCTCCCTGAATACCAATGACCTAACCTCAAACCCAGGACTTGTCTAAAGAGGCTTGAAAATCCAACTACATTACATTACATTACATTATTGGCATTTGGCAGACGCTCTTATCCAGCGCGACGTACAACAAAGTGCATACCCATAACCAGGGATAAGTGCGCTGAAAGACCCTAGAGGGAAGTACAATTTCAATTGCTACCCGTACAACAAAGATAAGGACCAGGGCCTATTCTTTTTTTTTTTTTTTAAACAACAAATAAACAAACAACAAAGCAAAAATGACCAAACTTAACTATCCAAATACTGCTTACCTAGCCAACTAAAAATACCGAAACACTACGTAAATCACAAAGACAACAATTAAGGATCACAGGGAGGTAGGGAGGGATGGGGAGAGGTGTTGAAGAGGTGTGTCTTCAGCTTGCGCTTGAAGGTGGGGAGAGATTCTACAGTTCTGACCTCAACGGGGAGTTCGTTCCACCACCGTGGAGCCAGAACAGACAGTAGTCGTGAGCGTACTACGCATATATAACAATACGCTGCAAGACTCAGTGCTCAGTATTTCATATATTTTTGGTTTCGTTATTTGTACGAAATTATTGTCATCCAGCCGTGTTTCCTGTTGAATATTAAATAATGTGAAAGTAATCGCACCGGGATGACCATGCTCCTTGCCGTCGGTGTGCAGTGAAGCACACTGGTCCTGCCTGAAGGGCCACAGGGTGGACTGAAGCGCACTGGTCCTGCCTGAAGGGCCACAGGGTGGACTGAAGCACACTGGTCCTGCCTGAAGGGCCACAGGGTGGACTGAAGCACACTGGTCCTGCCTGAAGGGCCACAGGGTGGACTGAAGCACACTGGTCCTGCCTGAAGGGCCACAGGGTGGACTGAAGCGCACTGGTCCTGCCTGAAGGGCCACAGGCTGCACTGAAGCACACTGGTCCTGCCTGAAGGGCCACAGGGTGGACTGAAGCACACTGGTCCTGCCTGAAGGGCCACAGGGTGGACTGAAGCACACTGGTCCTGCCTGAAGTACCACAGGGTGGACTGAAGCACACTGGTCCTGCCTGAAGGGCCACAGGGTGGACTGAAGCGCACTGGTCCTGCCTGAAGGGCCACAGGGTGGACTGAAACCGTAGTGTAGTAACAGGCTTTATTTGCCATGACAAGTCAGATTTAGCACTGCCTGTACTTGCCACTGAAGTGGGAAGTGATTTTAACGTTTTATTCATGAAAGCTAAGATCACTTCCCACTCAGTGATCTGAGGGTGAAAAAGCATAATTGGGAGAAGTCACAAAACAAGCAACACCAGTAAAGTACTATCAGATCTGAGAGTACCTCCTCTGCTGACGTAAACATCCTGAAACTCCAGCCGTGTCAGCAGCTGCTGTGGGACTGGGGAGGCTGTTTCTGCCCCCCCCATCCAATTGGCTTCATGAATATTAAAGTCCCCACCTCCCTGAGGTCAAAGGTCAGTCTTGTTATGGTGCGGTGTACGGTGGGGGGGGGGGGGGGGGGGGGATGACAGCACACGTTTACCCTGACAGATCGCTCCCCTTCTCACGAGACTTCGAGAGGAGAGAGCGTCTGAATGCTGAATGATCTGAGGAGGTGCGCCTGCCATGGGCCTATTGGAGGCCTGTAGTGCAGTGGTTAAGGTAAAGGACTGGGACACGCAAGGTCAGTGGTTCTAATCCCTGTGTAGCCACAATAAGATCCGCACAGCCGTTGGGCCCATGAGCAAGGCCCTTAGACCTGCATTGCTCCAGGGGAGATTGTCTTCTGCTTAGTCTAATCAACTGTAAGTCGCTGCAGCTGCAGATAAACCACGCCACAGACGGTCCATTTATATACAACAAACAACAGAGGCTTTTAGATTTCATAACCATCCCTTCTCAGAGCTAAAACACCTGCACAGCACACTGCCAATGTCTTATGTGCTTGTGCCTTACAAATAAACCCATAAATAAATAGATACTTCTCAAAATTACAGGTAATGTTATGCAATGTGTATTAATTGACACAGATACTGTACATGAAAGCCACTGCTATGGTTACATTATTGAATGCTGTTCAGTTTTTCAGTATTTAGATGGGCTTGGCGAACATGGGCTGTTTCCTACAGATCCACCACAGTGGAGTATACTCTCTGGGACTATTTGGGTTGAATGTCTGTTCTGGGACTATTTAGGTTGAATGTCTGTTCTGGGACTATTTAGGTTGAATGTCTGTTCTGGGATTATTTAGGTTGAATGTCTGTTCTGGGACTATTTGGGTTGAATGTCTGTTCTGGGACTATTTGAGTGGAATGTATGTTCTGGGACTATTTGGGTGGAATGTATGTTCTGGGACTATTTGGGTTGAATGTCTGTTCTGGAACTATTTAGGTTGAATGACTGTTCTGGGACTATTTGGGAGGAATGTCTGTTCTTCCCCACCTGGACTTCCATTCCCCTCTCACACGTCCTCTCCAATCTGTTCTATGTTCTCCTACCCCTCTGCACTGTCCGTTCCGTAAGTTAAATGGAGTGATGAAGGACTACCTGCGGCCAGTGTTTCAGGGCTCGTTCATCACACTTCTCGTTAATGGCTGCTGGGCACGTCTGTGATTTATGATCCAGGCCTTCACTCTGCCCAGTAAGGCACTCTGAATAAGATTATCAGCTAAATGTCTAAAATATAAATATAATCCATAGCGCCATGCACCCAGTACCCTCCAGTCATCCTTCATCCAGATGTTTCATCCAAATCACACACTCTTCACCATAGCCAGAGGAACCATAGATATTTCATCCAAATCACACACTCTTCACCATAGCCAGAGGAACCATAGATATCTCATCCAAATCACACACTCTTCACCATAGCCAGAGGAACCATAGATATCTCATCCAAATCACACACTCTTCACCATAGCCAGAGGAACCATAGATATCCCATCCAAATCACACACTCTTCACCATAGCCAGAGGAACCATAGATATCTCATCCAAATCACACACTCTTCACCATAGCCAGAGGAACCATAGATATCCCATCCAAATCACAC
>NC_083773.1:1361184-1371184 GCF_963514075.1 Conger conger | reverse complement strand
GTCTGTATGTGCACTATGTTACAGAGTGAGCGATTTTGAATAGCCACAATACTTCTGAAGGTCGTTTCCTTCAGCAGGGACACGTTGTCTTAACTGCTGCTGTGTGACTTTCTCTGCCCAGCTGGAGAAGCTAACGTGGTCTTGTGTGTGTGTGACTGTTCTCTGCGGGGGGGGGGGGGGTCCACGTCCTGTGCTGATGCATCAGACCCGAGACACTACTAATAATCAACAGATAACAAAGGCAAGCAAAAGAAGAAACTTTCACGACCGCTCAGTCGACAAACCCTTTCATTGCTCCCGATTCTGTCTGATCCCACGCCCCCCGCCAGCCAGCAGACAGCTCCTTTAGACGCTCCGTGCCAAGAATACTAATCACACAAAAGATGAGAAGGAAAGGGAATGTGAAATACCTCAAATCAGAGAGCGCCTCTCTCACTGCCCGCCGAGGTGAGACACATGGCCAGGAACATCCTAATCTGTAATAATAACAACGCAGTAATGTTCAGAAAATAACTCCAGAAATGCTTCATTTTACAGCTTAATGCTCCTGTTCTTCGCTCCGTTCCTTTTTACTGCCTTATGTTAGCTACAGGGAGCACATAAAACGGCTCCTTACAAATACACGGCTGTAAACGTTATTATCATAAGCACTGTATATTACAATGGAGCAGAGGACCATGCTTTCATATTGAACACAGTATCGATGTGAATGTCTGAGTCGCAGAATAAAGAAAGCACGGAATGTGCACGTTAGTGTTGGTTCCACATTTTATATTGATGAATAAATGATCTTCCTTCAGAAAGGATCTTGCCCCGGAGGACAACTAGAAGCAGTCAGTCCCCGACAGAATGTGCACCCGGGAGTGGCTGTTGGAAAGCACTGTAACGCTCCTGAAATGGGAACCAAATTAATCTGAAAACGACAGAGGTGGAGAGAAAAGTTAATTAACTGTCAGGGGGAGACTTGTGAAGTGGAGATCAGAGGCTGAATTTTAAACAACGGGGTTCGACTGAAGAGAACTCATCAAAAAAACAAGACATTATTAGTACTAATGCATGCCAACACATCCCGGAGCTGTCACAGGCTGTTTATCTCAGAGCAGGAGTGACATAAAGAAAATAAAAATTATAATGAATTTTAATATTGCACTGGATATCATGTAACTTTGTTGAACAGCAATTCCGGTATGAATCTGATTCTGTGCTAACATTTGACATGCTTTTTTGCTGACTTTATTAATGGGCTTGTTTAACAATACCACGCGCTGTATGGCTTTCAGTTCAAGCTTAAGTTCAAGTTCAACCCCTAACAGCCCCTTTCTTTCAGAAGCGTGTTTATTTAAGCAACGAAACGAAGAACATAATTGGACTGAACGTGAATGCTAATGCTAATGCTAATGGGGATGCCCGTAGCTCTACTGTGCCTTCTTTGACTGGCAGTTGCTCATTATTACATTACATTATTGGCATTTGGCAGACACTCTAATCCAGAGCGACGTACGGTTGATTAGACTAAGCAGGAGACAATCCTCCCCTGGAGCAATGCAGGGTTAAGGGCCTTGCTCAAGGGCCCGACGGCTGTGCGGATCTTATTGTGGCTACACCGGGATTAGAACCACCGGCCTTGCGCGTCCCAGTCATGTACCTTAACCACTACGCTACAGGCCGCCCTTAGTTGCTCAGGGAAGCCTCATTCTGTAAGGCAGGGTCCGGTGCTGCCTGCGAGGCGGCTTGACAACATCGCTGCAGATGTGCACACAGAGACAGGGAGGCTCATTTTCACCTGCAGAGCTCAGGCCTTTGGACTGTGGGAGGAAACCGGAGTACCGGGAGGAAACCCACACAGACACGGGGAGAACATGCACACTCCTCCCGGATCTCGGCAGGCCAGAGGCAGGCTATAGTGCCCCCGTGCTGCCCCCGTACTGCCCCCGCGGTGCCCCCGTACTGCCCCCAGAATCTCCACACTTAACCAGCAGACAGAGCAGTCTGATCTTCAGCAGAGCCACAGGGTTCAGAGTTTCACATGCTTGATAATTGTATAGGGCTGATGGGCTGTTGTTGTTGGGCAGGGGGAGCTGGGCTAAGCGTGGGATATCACCGCTGGCTGCCGCCAGGTCACCGAGACCTCAGAAGCTCTTTACCCTGGCCTGACGAGCTGCTCTGTGTCTGAAACACTGAGCGCGACGGATCTGTTGAAGGGCAGAGTGCTCTGTCTGCTGGCTAAGCGCGGAGATTCTGGGCAGCACAGGAAGAATGTGCTTCAGATTCTGGGCTGCACAGGGCTACTCTCACACAGACATGGGAGACAAACCAATCACCAATCTCAGGCCCAGGAGACAATCACACTGCACAATACCTTACCTCACCCCCCCCCCCCCCCCCCCGCAGCGAAACCACAGAACCCCCGCCCCCCCCTATAATAAAATCTACTGTGCACTCGAGGGCATCAATCAAACCACAGCCTGGCAACTTTTTTCCTCCTTTAGAGAAAATTGAAAAAAAAAGAAGAAATCAATAACATCGTAAGGTCTAATTTAAAGGATCTAATTTAAAGGCCTCCAAATGTTGTCATTCTATGCCTCCCCCTTACAGATGTGATCATACTTATAGTGAGTGGTGTGTCTAGGACGTATTTAAGCCCCATGTCCCTGTAATGAAGCTCTTTCATGGGGAGTGCCCCCTGGAGGGCATGCCAGGCAATTGCAGGACCATTATTCATAATCCTGTATATCCTGTCCATAATCCGTAATCCATAATCAACAGCTTTTCAGGTCAAAGCGAGTCCCATTTTGAAAACCTTAGCTGGGGATTTAACACACAGCCACCTGACGTCTAACATTAGATCTCCTCTGCAGTAGATCCTCTCTGTATTAGATCCTCTCTGCAGTGGATCCTCTGTATTAGATCCTCTCTGCAGTAGATCCTCTCTGTATTAGATCCTCTCTGTATTAGATCCTCTCTGCAGTGGATCCTCTGTATTAGATCCTCTCTGCAGTAGATCCTCTCTGTATTAGATCCTCTCTGTATTAGATCCTCTCTGCATTAGATCCACTCTGCATTAGATCCTCTCTGCATTAGATCCTCTGCATTAGATCCACTCTGCATCAGATCCACTCTGCATTAGATCCTCTCTGCATTAGATCCTCTCTGTATTAGATCCTCTCTGCATTAGATCCTCTCTGCATCAGATCCCCTCTGCATCAGATCCCCTCTGCATCAGATCCTCTCTGCATTAGATCCTCTCTGCATTAGATCCTCTCTGCATCAGATCCTCTCTGCATCAGATCCCCTCTGCATCAGATCCTCTCTGCAGTGGATCCTCTGTATTAGATCCTATCTGCAGTGGATCCTCTGCATTAGATTCGCTCTGCAAGCATAAGAACAGAGATTGTGTTTTACGGAGACCATTACCAGGCCAATATCATAGTGAAACGGGTAATATACTACTCAGAGTCTGTGCCCCCGGTCAATAATAACAACAAACACCAGCTCTGTTTGGACGTGATTATGATCAGACTTAAGGGCCAAAAACAACAAGCAATTAGCGGATTTCAAGCCCCTCGTTACCCAGCCGGCCTGGACCCCGGCCTGGTTATGGTCATTATGTCCATTCGGAGAGCCACGAATAGCACTTTCAGATCTGAGATGCGTGACAAACACGATTACGCAGAACAACAGGCCGTTGATTTCCTGTGGAGAGGGTGAGTTTCCAGGTCAGAGGAGCGAGCTAACGCAGGACCGCGGCCACAGCGGCACAAGCTGGGCTGAACGGAGGGCTTTGTGCAGGAACGTCATTACTGCCTGGCCCATAAACACACACTGGGGAATTAATGAGGGAAAACACACGGTGGTGAAACGCTGCTGGCCGGGGTCATGGTGGGTTCTGATCATGTTTGCGTTTGCGTTGGCGTTTGTGTTTGTGTTTGCGTTTGCGTTTGCGTTTGCGTTTGCGTTTGCGTTTGCGTTTGCGTTTGTGTTTGTGTTTGTGTTTGCGTTTGTGTTTGTGTTTGCGTTTGCGTTGGCGTCTTGCTTTGGCTCTTCTCAGAGAGAACTCCTGATGAGCTGCTCTGACTGCGGGCTTCTTCTGTGGTTTTGGTACGTAGCTGTGGAGACGCATTGCTTTATAGCTGTCTGTGCATATTATGGCCTGGATTCAGGATCAATGTTCATCCCTGACCATATCATTCTTTTCCCACACACAGTTCAGAGTTCAGCCATTACGACATTAATCCCGCATGGTACAGAAGATGCTGGGCCATATTCATTATTCATTATGGAACCAAGTAATGAAGAACACTGAATAATGTAAATACACTCAAGTTTAACCTCTACTCCAGCATAGATCACTCTATGTGCTTGTTACTACATTAAAATGGTTGGCATTTATATAGCGCCTTTATCCAAAGCACTGTAAAATTCATGCTTCTCATTTATACACACACATACCAACGGCGATTCGCTGCCATGCAAGGCACCAACCAGCTCATCAGGAGCATTTGGGGGTTAGGTGTCTTGCTCAGGGACACTTCGACACACCCAGGGCGGGATTGAACCAGCAACCCTCCGACTACCAGACGACTGCTCTTACCTCCGGAGCGAATGTCACCCCTCTGTATTTTGAAGTATTAACAGATATGCCACATTCTATTTTATTATATTTATATGCTTATAGTATCTGATCATTCCAATGTGGCTGTAAGAATAACAAGCCCAGCAGTGCATCAGACACCCTGATAGAGTCTGGTTCCTCCAAGGTATTATCCCATCAGCCACCAGGGAGTGACCTCTGCTGCCCTAGGCTTACTCTATGGTATGCACTGCAAAAAACACATTAAATTCAATTCTTCATTGACTTTTATATTTATTTTTATTTAAACATTTACTAACCCAGTCAAATAAAGGATTAAACAAAAACTCAATTAAGAATTTAATGAACTTGAATTTAGCGGTGCAAACGATTTAGCAGGGTTTAACACAAAAAAAGAAAATTGCAATTAATGTATCTCTAAGGACAAGGACAAATGTTGAATGAGCACAGGCCAGCCTAATAGCGACATTATTACTAGTGTTATTTAAATTCAGAGAGCACAGTTTGGAAAGTTGTTTTGTTTATTAAATTAAGGCTACATTAAGCCACAGAAAAAGACTGAATAAGTTACGCTACTGTGTCTTCAATATTAAGACACAGTAGCGTATAATTTTATTCTATTGCTTCCTTTCCTGAGAGAATAAAACTACATTTCACTCCTCATGGGACCTCCAGCTCATTGGCTACAGTTTCCATAGTAACCAAATTTACAAACTTCAGCTATTGTTGTTCTCAGTGGTTCAGCGAACATGTTCAATATTTATTGACATCGTATTTGAGTTCAACACAGTGTAGGAAAGAGAAAAATGGCTTCAGTTGTTTCAGGAAGTATGTGCGTGTTTTAGCAATGGCTATTTTTGGGGGGTTTCTGCCACCTGAGTTTTTCCTATAGAATAGATGTCAGGAAATCAAAAACACTCAAATTGGGCTGCTGCTGACACCTCGACATTCAGCTGTCAGAACCCCATTCAGCTGTCAGAACCCCATCTCAGCCCTGCCAACCGGGAGCTCCAGTACCTCCAGTCAAACGTCAACACATCGCCGCTCCTCTCTGATTGGCTCTTCTCTCCAGCAGGGCTCCGATTGGCCCTTTCAGACAATCGCAGAGGGGCCTGTAGGTGCAGCCACAATAAGATCCGCACAGCCATTGGGCCCTTGAGCAAGGCCCTTAACCCTGCATTGCTCCAGGGGAGGATTGTCTCCTGCTTAGTCTAATCAACTGTATGTCACTCTGGATAAGAGCGTCTGCAAAATTCCATTAATGCAAATATTTTGTCATTCATGCTGGTAGTGCATCATTCATATACTTCAGATGCAGTGAACAGGAGCAGAGTAATCTGAAATTAAACCAACCAAGCTCACAAGATACTTTTGATTATGAATTGATATTAAAATCACAGACTTATGAAGCAGAATAAAATTACCTCCTCCTTGTGCACCAGAAATTTCACAGCTGTCAGTCATTTGACCCTGTCTCTCTTTGTCACGCCCTCCGCCACGCTGGCAGGAACACTTCCATGTACAGGCCTCAAGCCAGTGGTCCAGCACGGTCTCTCATGTCCTATACAGGGGCAATGCTGTACACCACTGATGTACAGTATTCTAGCTGCCAACCGTGGTATGCTAGTTTGTAAGCTGATGTATTCTTCAAGGGTTCCGATTGTATCTGTATGGTCACGCTGGGACTCGGAACCGTACTGTCCTCTAGGGTCCTCTTCACACTTGTAGTTGTGTTTGATCTGCACTTTGTTGTACGTCGCTCTGGATAAGAGCGTCTGCTAAATGCCTGTAATGTAATGTAATGTGATGTGATGTGATGTGATGTGATGTGATGTAATGTAATGTAATGTAGTGTCATTTCATGTCTCAAACTCATTACCATGGAGGGCCATGTCTGTGCTGGTTTTCATTCCAACCAGTTAATGCTGCTTTAACTGATTCCAATTACTCATTCGGCCATATGCATTTAACCGAATTACAGCACAGAATATGAGCAACTTGTTGTTATTTAGACAAACAACACATTTAACGTATTCATTATGTGCAAGCCTACAGCACAGCTCCTGAGAACAGCAAGTAATTGAAGTAATTCTATAATCAAGATCTGAGGCTGGATTAAAAACCAGCATACTGTCGTGAGCCACGGACCCCTTGCCGAGCTCAGACCTCACGTTCCCACGAGCAGTACCTCACAATGAGGTGTCTCGGGGACGAACTCAAGTACTCCGAACGTCCTGGAGCCCTGGTAAGTTCTACTGAACTTCCAGCCCAGTCTCGAAGTGAAGGGTGTGATGCAAATCTGGTAATCGATGTCCTGTATTCAATGTATTCCTCTAAAGACTCTTTATCACATATGATTATAGTAAGATATACTTTATTATAATCAATCAAAAGAATAGAGTTATACAGATTACAGTGTACATATCATCTTTTGCAGTTTGCTAATCACATGCAAGTTACATATACCCCTCTTAGCTCTTTCTAAATTACCTTTCCACCACGATGTTTAAAAATCAAGGTACACCCCTCAAATACCCATCCTCCTCTTTGGCCTTTACCTTATCTTATGGCTCCCCCTTCACGGAGATAAAAGCTACTGAACTTCCATTAATACAATGGGTACGAACACCCCTAAAGTCTACTACTTATTTATATCGTATATAGTATCTTACTAAAAAATAAAAGACATAAAAATGAAAGGAAACTTATAACGTTGAGCTTCTATGTACTACTTTTCCTACTTTTACAAGTAATATAGATTATAATTACCACCCATGCCCTAAATATAGCCAGCTTGTTTTCTGCGGGATTTGATCCCTCCTCCTTGCTGTTGATGAGCTCTTTGAACAGCTGCATTGGTTTGGGAATCTGGGGCAGGATCAGGACCCAGACTTTCGAAAGACGCGACTTTGCACTTCGTACTTCTCCTGCCAGTTGTATGGGATGTGCACTGGTATGTCTTCGAACACGTCGGGGGTTTTGCAGTGCAGCCGCAGCATATGCCTCTCCTCACTGACACTGAGGTTAGGGGGGGAGGCTTCAGGTTCTTGCGTGGGTTCAGCAGGAAGGTGTTCTGTAGCGTGGAGGAACCCCGCGTCCCGTCTGTTGGCCTCCAGGTGCAGTTCACGGCTCCAAGCATGTCATAAAAGCCCTTTAACTCTTTCACCAGCGTTTCTGTATGATAAGGGATGCGCATGAACACCTCTTCGACATCAGTCCCGCTGCCACAACTCTTGGGCTGAGTCCGCACCGCGTACGTCACTCCTCTCTCCATATCCATATCCTGGAGTGGCGCGCAGAGGGAGCGCGCCACTCCAGCTTGACTACAGCTGTCTTGCGTTGCTCTCTCTTCAACAGCCCATAGATATCTTCTGAAGCAAAATTCTAAGATGCCATCCTAAGGTCTAAAAGCTTATTCCTTATATATCTTTTTTGCATACAAAAGTGTACCTTTTTGATAAGAAATGTCCCCAATATTTCAAGCGGGAAGACATTTATCTCTTATGTAACTTTTTTTTAATGACCATATTCATCATTTCTGTTTCTCCCACTGTCATTTTCTCATACCTCAAAAGAAATTTCCCCAATACTTTATCTCATGTGCCCCTCCGTTTGGGAATTTCCACCATCTTAATATACGAGTGGAAAAACACTAGCTTTTTTGTATTTTTTTAAGGAACCTATTCATCACTGGTGTCTGTTTCAATTTCATAGTCTCTCCTTGACTTCCTCCACACCTTGATCTCATGCAGGCCAGAAGTTAATGCCTGCCACCATCTCAATACACTCTTCAAGTGCCCCTTTTTGTGGGATCTACAAAGGACATCCAGCTAATAGCTGAGTGTAATTCATCATTTAACTCCTCCACTGTTAGTCCTTTGAATCTATCCGATAAATTATTTGTGCTATAATCAGGAAGGCCCTTGAAGCCTCTTAATCTTCTTTCGGTATTGACATCCCTTCCGTTTTCCTTATCTTTTTGCTTTAGCCAGGCATTGTGCCCCTCCCTTGTAGGGTTGGGGTATTCTCAGTCAGAACTTTAACCTTGCACCTTAAAACCCTAAATCTAAGTCCCCCGACTTCAGACTCCTCTACTGACAAGCATGGCTGCTCATTCTCTGAACCACATATTTTTCTTCTTACGGGCGTTCTTACTACCACCTCGATGGCGTGTGCGAGGGGTTAACAATGCGTTCCTTCCTAACCCATCCCCCGTCAATCTCTCATCAGGGGGGCCTAGGGCCGGGTCCTCGACAATACACACAGCACTCCGTGGAGTCCGAGACCCCCGCCGCGGATTACTGAGGAACTCACAACCCTCAGAGAAAAAGGCAGTTGACCAGCAACGCAGACGTAATGAAAACAAAACCTCAGGTGACCTTTAAAGTAAATCTCTCCCTGAAAACTATTCCAATAACAAACACCAGGAACAATATTTCTCCACAAAAAAAAACATGACTCAAGAATTCCATCGGCCAAAGTCGACAAAGCGGGCAGCAGAGATCAGACAAATGTTATGAAAGATTATTATTATTATTACTGATGTGCTGCTATAACAATACAATAAAAGAGTACTGTGTGTTTGGGGTCGGATCTGAGTGAGGCAGAAATACAGAGGCGATACAGGACAGCTCTCAGCTCTTAAACCCACGCTGTATGGATCCCTGCTCCTCTTGCTGTGAGGGACACGGTGACGCCAGGCTCTTCATCACCATGGTGGATCTCATGAGAAATCGCAGAACGAAGGAGAGATCTTTTGCTTCGGGATTACGTGCAGAACAAGTCTTTGACACGTCTGCTCAATCGCTGACTGCACAGTGGATAAGGTGAAGTCAAACGAAAAAGACACAAACTGAGGATAAACACTATTCTAACATACACCCTAAACACTATTTTAACACACACCCTAAACACTATTCTAACACACACCCTAAACACTATTATAACACACACCCTAAACACTATATTAACATACACCCTAAACACTACTTCATCACACTTTATAAACACTATTTTCATTATGAAATCACGCTCCTCGAAAATAGACAATTCCATCCAATTTAATCGGACGAGAACTCTTTAACGCGTCACCAACTGTCAAGAAAACAATCTCCATAACAAATACTGCAGGCTTTAATCACCGGACCCCAGAGCACGACTGGTCTCGTGAAGCAGAGCCCAGTTCACTTCATTACACTCCTTTACTCTGGCGTCCGTCTGCAGCAGACAGCTTCACATGTCATCACAAAGGCATAAATTGTTGAAATGTTATTATAATTCCAATTTTCTGTGTCCAAAACTGTGGAAAACAAATGTCCCGCTGGAACCGTTGGATTTCTGTGGAGAAATATCTGTGCAGCAGCACGCTAATGAAATGCTGATGCTCTTTGTTTTTTCAGATTTTATATA
>NC_083773.1:1353684-1358684 GCF_963514075.1 Conger conger | reverse complement strand
TACTGCACCTTCCGCCCTTTTTATTAGCTGCTTTGGACTTTTTCTTTTTCTGAACTTTTTCCAAACTGATTTTGGTCAGGCCACACCTACGGTAAGAGGAAAGTTAAACACCCCTCCCCACCCACACACACACACTGAGCAGTCACTGTTTCCTTCAACCCTCCCTGTGCCCCCCCCCCCCCCCCCCCCTCCATTGGGCGCTCTGTGCCCCGCCTCAGGACTACACCCACCATTTTGAAAATTGCTAGGCTACAGACACCTTTAACACTCGGCTACAGACACCTTTAACACTAGGCTACAGACACCTTAGCCACTAGGCTACAGACACCTTTAACACTAGGCTACAGACACCTTTAACACTCGGCTACAGATACCTTTAACACTAGGCTACAGACACCTTAGACACTAAGCTACAGGCACCTTAGACACTAGACTACAGGTACCTTAGCCGCTAGGCTACAGACACCTTAGACACTAGACTACAGACACCTTAGCCGCTAGGCTAAATGCTGCCCCTATCCAGCCAGTCTCTTCCAAATGCTGTATTCGTGCCGTCCTCACCTATCAGAGGAATGGATCATCATGCTGTCCGCAGTCTAACAATGCCTGTCTGCCTCACCATTGTGGCTCTAATGGAGGCCCAGTCCAGCAGCTCACAGGCCTGCCTGACACAGATTGCAGGCCACTGTCACAGAGACAAAGAGCGGCCATTTTAAACCAGCGGGAGCAACAATGCCATAATAAACATTTAAAAGGTGGCAGTTTAAGGTGGCAGGGCCTGCCACATTAATTCCCAGAGATGGCCGGCACCGTGAACGTTTATAAGGTGAAATTCGTCAAACTGACGGCGTACGGCGGGAGAGCGAAGACCACCCAGGTTCCCTTCGCAGGTTCATTTAAAGATGGATGTAAACTTCTTCCAATATTTCCATGGCAATCTTCTGGTTTGTTTTTACTGGCTTTATAAACAGACAGGAGGGGGGGGGCGTGTCAGGTCTTCATTGGCCTGCTGGATTGACCGTCTGGACTAATGAAGTTGTACATCACCCGGGCGATAAATATCCCTGACCCTGCATCAGCTCAACACAGTCTGATCAAAAATATTAAAGTATTTACTGCGTGTCCCTATAAACAATAATGACAACACCAGACCAGACATACCATGCTACTGATACGTCTATGTCTAGTTCTGCTTTGATGTTGGGAGAAAAAAACCTGTTATTATTTTCATTAATGATCAGGATAAATTATTTCCACAGTGTAAAAAAGAAAAAGAAAAAAAGTGTTCTTTTGCTGGCTGCTGCTCTGCACTAAATTCTCTTAAGTTGAGGATGAAGGTGTGGGGGGGGGGGGGGGAATAATGAGCTGGCTTTCAGGATCTCACACTGAATTATAAATAAGCGTTTAGCCAGTTGAACCTAGAGTGAGCGAGTGAGGATTTTCTCTTGAATATTCAGGAGGTCATAACCTGTTCCAATTGACAAAAAGACACTTAAAAATACACATGGATTCCACTTCAGTAACATCAGATTCAGTCCCCACCTCGTGTAAACATTCCTAAATCAACTGTACTGTACAAAACCTACTCTACATCTGTCTGACTCCAGAGCACACTGTCTGGGGACAAATTCATAAATCTGACGATATGGGTGTGATTAACATGTCAGATAAATGCGTCATCGTTCAGAGAACTGGGAATGAGAAATCGCCCCTCATCGGCAGCGGGGGTACAAAGTTTGGATGAAAGTCACGACACTTAAAGGAGACCCCGAGACTAAGTAGTTTCAAATCAAAACCGTGTAAGTTCTATTCATGAATAGAAACTAAAAAGATGTTTTACACTGGCACTTTTCAAAATTAACAAAGTTCAACTTGTCAAAATAGTTTATTTGAACAGACAGAAAATGATAGGTTCACACATATAGGCTCATGCTGAGATAACTGAGGTTTTATATAACCGGAAGGCTTTCACCTTTTGTGCTCAGAAATGTGAACTCAGATCTCCGGTTCGACAGCTCATCTGCAAACACATTCACACATAACACACGAGAGAAACGAAAGCGAAAAGACTGATCATTACTGCAACAGCCAGACAGTCCATTACTGAGCTGAAGACCCAGCCAGAAGTCTGGTGTGAAGTCACTCAAAAACTCATCACGCACCACTGCATAACCCCAAGGCACAAATAACGCCGCCTTGAAATCTACTCAGGGCCCGAAACTGTCAAAACATGGACGAATAACAACGATCTGTCCAGACCGACTCCCAACGCACGTCAAGACCCACTGCTTCAAGACCTTTTTCATCCTGAAAGCCTTCTCATTTCAAGGCGCATTAAGACAGAATATGTCTCCCTGACTCTGTTTCTGGAGCCCAGGCTTAGCCATAAGTCTGTCTCCACCAGACACAACACGTTACACTTCTAGCCAGGGCCAAGTGCTGCTGCAATCAACGGGAACAGACTTTTCAAAAACGGATAAATAAACGTATTAAATGCACTAAAAGGCAGTATGCACATAAGCTCAAGGCCCGCTGCAGGACTGGTGACAGAAGGAATTCTCTGTGACTAGTGACCGGCAGCGTGAGGGACTGCTCCACACCCCATGAATGAACTTGAGTTTGCTAACCGGTTAAATAACTTCCACAATCGTTTTGATAAACACGACTTCTGTGACTGTAATATATCTGAGATGTCTTGTTTGCGAAATGGCGTAACTGCATGCGCTGATATGGCTGTTATTGAAACCGATGCTGTCGAAAGGTATTCGCGTGCAGCATGGCGGCACGGATGGTGCAGTGGGTAGCACTGCCGCCTCACAGCAAGGAGGTCCTGGGTTCGAATCCCGGTCGGCCGGGGCCTCTCTGTGCGGAGTTTGCATGTTCCCCCCGTGTCTGCGTGGGTTTCCTCGGGGTACTCCAGTGTCCTCCCACAGTCCAAAGACATGCAGGTTAGCCTGATTGGAGAGTCTAAATTGCCCGTAGGTATGAGTGTGTGAGTGAATGGTGTGTGTGCCCTGCGATGGACTGGCGACCTGTCCAGGGTGTATTCCTGCCTTTCACCCAATGTTTGCTGGGATAGGCTCCAGCCCCCCTGCGACCCTGTTCAGGATAAGCGGGTGAAGATAATGGATGGATGGATGGATGGATGGAACCGCAGGTGCGAGAAAAACCTTGGGACACGACGGGGTCTCCGGCAGAATTTTGAAGCTGTCCCTTCTGTTTCAGATTCTGTTCAACTGCCCAAAACATCTGGAAACACACAACCATCATTTCAATTCCAAAGGCGCCCAAAACTTGTGAATGAAATGACAGGAGACCTGTCGCACTCACCCCCATTCCAGTGAAATATTTAGAACAGATTTTCCAAACAGTGCAGAGCAGGTCATCACAGAGACAGACCCATTTCAGTTTAGTCATCTGTGGTACCACACCAGGCAGATAAATCATGTTTTCCATGATCATGATGAATGATTGCCATTTCACTTCTAGATGAAAACCGAAATTACTTTAGATGGTGACGACTGTAGCGACCATTCTTTCTCTCTGGGAACGAGTAGTAGACTCAAGTAAACATGGGCATCTGTTTTCATTTCCAATCTTTGGCAGCTCAACACAAGCAGCAGAAACCACTCGCTCTTCATCTAGAGAATAAATGCCAGCGTTAAATGTGCCGTACAAACACGGTTTTACAGAGGTACCAGGCCATAGATCAGACTCTTTGAAACAGTGGACAAGAACAATAAGAGGCACATCAAAGATCAATGACTGTTAAATCCATCCTTAAATAACACATTTTACCTTACACTCACCTTAATGAGCTCTGAACGCTCGAGGAAGAGGAAGAGGAAGAGGAAGAGGAAGGGGAGGACAGCATCACGCCATCCACACCGGGGGAGATGCGCTTCCTTCATGCGCCACTCTGCGCTAGAAACGCCGCTGCAAGAGCCAAAAACAAAATCACAAACAGGAAGTGTGCCTTTGTGCCCGATCTCAGCGCGGCTCCTAGAACATGGGCTCCTGATTCTGCAGAGGTCAGGTGTCCCCGACGGGCCGGTTCTACAGAACAGAACGCAGATTCAGAAGACGGAAGACAGAAACATAATGAAACATCGATGCTGAAGGAACAACACAGACCCAATTCAAAAGGGTCAGGGATTGCTTGTCAAACTGAGATTTTAGATTAGAAATATTTTAACGAGTATGCAGTTTGACAAGAACATATCCCCCCCACAATGAAGGATTACAGTGTCCCAAAACTGTAAATTGAGTTCAGGACAAAGAGTTACTTCTCTCTCTCTCCCTCTCTCTCTCTCTCTCTCTCTCTCTCACTCACTCGCTTTCTTTCTCTCTCACACTGTCACTCAGTCACCCTCTTTCTCACTCACTCTCTTTCTCTCACTCTCCCCCTCTCTTGCTGCTCTCTCATGGTAAAAAATGTTATGTCTGGAAAATAATGCCCAATTCAAATGCAAAGTGCACATATGTCAGGCATTATATGCTGTAATTACTGTATTTATCCAGTGAGCAGAGATATACTACTAATCCAGGAAGCAGAAAGCGTTCAATCTCCCACCAGCCTGCAGTTCACACAGACATTGTGAATTAAAAAGAAATAAGTGCGTAATTAGCCTTTTACTAAAAGCGTAAAACATGATAATGCACACCATGGATAAACTGTCCAAAGACTAAATTGCTCTGTATCTTCTGGCCGGCAGCCATTTTGTTTTCTGTCAGATGCCAACAATCATTGATCATTCAGCTAGCACCCGGCTCCGCGTTACTGCATGATGATACAAGTGAAGTGGGGAATTAAAGCATGTCTGTAAAGCAAGTAAACAACACAAACAAAGTTATCCTAAAGAATTTGGCATCCAGTAAGAATGCAGCCTGTAGCCTAGTGGCTAAGGTGCTTGACTGGGATCTGGAAGGTTGGTGGTCCAAGCCCCGGTGGAGCCACCATAAGATCCATACAGCTGCTGGGCCCTTGAGCAAGGCCCTTA
>NC_083773.1:1303684-1348684 GCF_963514075.1 Conger conger | reverse complement strand
ACCAGCTCATATCCAGCTTGGTCATGCTGGTTGACCAGCTCATATCCAGCTAGTCCAGCTTCATGACCAGCTTGACCATGCTGGTTGACCAGCTCATATCCAGCTTGGTCATGCTGGTTGACCAGCTCATATCCAGCTAGTCCAGCTTCATGACCAGCTTGGCCATGCTGGTTGACCAGTGCATACCCAGCTTGAATGCAGCAGGGTATCCTTAGAACAGAAACATACAGGATGATATGAATGCGTGCATTGAGTCTAGAGTACACCATCTCATTGTGAATGTGCCCACAAAAACACAGCAGCCGAATTAGTGCTGAAGAAGCGTCCCTCTCCAGTGCACAAATCCAGCGCTCTTATGATTGGCAGATCAGAGGGACATCAGAATGCGGGTCCTCTCTCACCCTGTCTCTGTCTCTCTCCCTCTCCTTTACCGCCGTTTCGGGCCTCAGACGTCAGTGTCTCTGTTCACAGACTGAGGTTAAAGACCTCGTGTGACCTGTCACTCTGTGTGAGGTCTGAGGTCCAGACATGTTTCTCTTAAAGACCAGGTGTGCCCGTCAACACAAGGTCACATTCCCCCAGTCCACCAAGAGCACTCCGCTCTGCTGCTGGGGCACGGGATGGGAATGATTTTATCCACAGATTTAGCGCACTGAGCTGTTTTATCGATTTTAAGGTCTTTGCGCATACACTAGATTCCCATATAGCTTATTTACGTTTAGCTTTTGACACTGGGCTGGTCAGCAGAGGAGGGGCTCCAACTCTCTATGAAGGTTAATCCCCTGATTTCAGGGAGCTTTTTCTCACCCCTGTTGAAGTCTTTCTTCTTCCCTCTGGGGAGTATTATTTGTCTCGTCGGATTTCTGGGAGTTCAGTCTCGGTCTCACCTAATTTTCCTCACTTCCCGTTTCCGTAAACCTCATCATTTCTGTAAATGCATCTTCGTGACAGTGCCTGTCTAAAAAGCACTGCGTAAAAGTAAAATAAAAAATAAAAAGGAATTGAAAAACAGAGAGCTATTTGAGGCGATCATTAAATTGTTTTGATGTCAGAGGAAAAAACATTTGCATTCCTCTGCGACTGTCTGCACACAGACATATGGTGCAATTTGCGGTCTCTGGTCGCTCATAAAAACATATTTCAAGGCAATGTCGGGAAGAGCTGTGAGTTATGACGTGAATATGATTTGACTGAAATATGTCAAAAACACTCCCCAGACAGAATTCCTTCATCAAGTGCCAGACTTAAAGTGTCTTAATAATCAACCAATAAACAAAGCAGCTTGAATGCAGTCAGTAGAGGGCAGACGTCCGCCAAAGCACTGCACCCATCAGATGAGAATGTAGGGCGGCCTGTAGCGTAGAGGTTAAGGTAAAGGACTGGGACCCACAAGGTCGGTGGTTCACTCCCCGGTGCAGCCACAATAAGATCTGCACAGCCGTTGGGCCTTTGAGCAAGGCCCTTAACCCTGCATTGCTCCAGGGGAGGGTGTCTCCCGCTTAGTCTACATCAACTGTAAGTCGCTCTGGATAAGAGCATCAGCCAAATGACATGTAATGTAGGAAATAAACCCCTTGAGAGGTATCCCCTCATTTTCGAGGGGGTCCCCACATCCTTTAATGTGATGGATGAACGCACACAGCACATATCTTGGCAATCTGGTCACTGCTTGTGCTTATGTTTGGCCTGATGGTGTGTTAGCGGTCAAATTTTAAATCCTCCTCTTGAGAGCATGAATGAATGTCAACAGCTGCAAATCTCAAAATCAAAATCAATAGGGCTCTCCTTCTTGGGGACATGATGTCCACAGCAAATTTCATGGCAAACCAGCTATTATTTTTCCAGAAATGTCCGTCACAGGTGGACGAACAAACGGACAGAGTCAAAATGTCAAAACACACTATTTTTTACCATTGTGGCTCACACTGGTAGCCTCACAGTGGCAAAGAAAAAGACACTGAGTATGTTGGTCATTGTGGCCTTTAGATGCTCTAGGATATCCAGGTCATCACTGGAGCTCACTTGACCACTCCTGTTCACAGGAGAATGTGCAGTCCTGTCTCACACACACACACACACACACACACACGTGCGCTGATTCACCCATAATCCAATTCTGCAAGAACAGCTCGGACATCTAGTTCAGGTAGGCTGCATGGGCATCATACCCCCATGAGCCTGTAGGGGGCGTTTAGCTTTGGCATTACAGTACAATAAATCTGCATAATTTACCATCACTAAGCAGCAAAACAGTAAAGTTAAATTAAACGTCTACAGTTCACATATAAAACGCAGACATTGTGTTGAAAATGCAGCCTAGGGCTTCCTCGAAACAACTAAATTGGATTAATTTCTCAGTAGTACTAAGCTAACAGCTACATTAGTTCATGTCAATTTATGGAAGCTTATTTTCAAGTGTTCCCAAAAATAATAAATTGGACAATCAATGGTTTAGGCACTATGTGATGTGCTGTCAGGGAGGTCCTCTCCTAACAAGGCAGCGATTGATCTGTAAAAAGGAATCATAAAAACGACAATAAATGTTGTAAAATATGACATGCGCTTTCAGGAAGCCCAAGGCCAGGAAAGAACCATAAAACAGAATATGAAATATGAAAGCTGAACATCTCTAAAACCGCGAGATACTCCGCTTTCCATTACAGCCGCGTGTGTGTGTCCCTGTGTGTATGTGTGTGCATGTGCGTGAGCGTGTGGGATTGTGTGTATGTGTGCGTGTGTGTGTACGTGTGTGTGTGTGTGTGAGCGTGAGCGTGTGTGAGTGTGTGTGTGTGTGTGCGTGTGCGTGCGTGTGTGTGTGTGTGTGTGTGTGTGTGTGTGTGAGCATGTGTGTGTGTGAGGGTGTGTGTGTGAGCGTGTGTGTTCGTATTTTAATGAGTCAATTCAATTAACTCGGAACCTTGAATAAAGAAACACATTTGAGCAATGTCTCGTAACACCTGCATATAATAATTCAAAAGGACAGATTTGGCCTCCACTCCTGCCCAAAACATAAACGATGGACCGCAGCGCACAGTGTTCCAGAGCGGATTAAAGCTTCGTAACTCGCTCCGTGTCACAGAAAGGAGACAAAGGGGGCAATCGCTCACTCCAGGCCAGGTGGAACTCTGCAAGCGCAAGACTAGCCAAAAATCGTTGTCGCAATATCATATGATTCACACAAAATGTTCTGGAAAGTAGCAACAGCAGGAGTATAGTTTCTGCGGGGGACTCTTACGCTGCTCGGAACATGAACCCTGAACACGCAATAGACACAGCTTGGGCCATGCTTCATGGCTGCCGTGTAAGGAGCTTGGCTTTCTCAATTCAACAGGGGGAACAGTGTAACATAAGGGTTGCCTACAGCCTCAGTAAACACCCAGCTGTATAAATGGACTGCATTTGAAGAATGTAATCTGTTACGCTTGATAAGAGTGCCTGCTAAAAGCTTAAAATGTAAACACAGTGTTTATCGGGATTGTGTGCTGTCATTATCTCATAGTCAGAAGGACAGAGGGATAGTTTATCTGACCGCGCCTACACCAAGAGTCCAAAACTGGACCCCGCCAGAGAGCAAGACACACAGGAGTCGTGGCTCAGAGCAGGTCAGAGACGGTACCAATGACTCTGAATCAACGCAGAAATTGAATGTCCGTTTCAGGCTAAATTGCATCCTGTCTGGATCAGGATTCAGCCCGCGATGCCAGACCGGAGCCAGCAGTGGAGACCAGGCCTCTGCGTCCCTTCAGAGAGTGTTTCTCTAAAGGTTACGATTCCCCGAGACGACCTTCCAATCATCCTGCACTGAGAGGGAGAATCCATAACAGAATCCATAACAGAATACGCAGCCAATTCCATTTCCCCTCCTGCTGGAACAAAATCTCACCAATGTAACTGACTGACATACGGGGCCCCCTTCCTTTGAAATGATTCACTTCACAAAATGAGTGACGTTTCAGGAAGATTGACATCGGAGTCTAGAGAACTGGAAGATGGCCGTGTCAGTTTGCAAATGAAAGAAGAGGTGAGATATAGATGTTGCCGTGGTAATTCCTCATCATTTCTATTATATTTGAGTGTTGGCAATACTTGTCTGTGACATTTCTTTTTTCTTCACAGCCACAGTTTTTCTGGTTAATTCTGGTGATTGCTGAACTTGTCAAGCTGTGTTTGCGGTAGAAAGCTGGCGTTTAATCTGGCGTCTGAAGGGAAAACGCAGATGGAGCCCGGGCCTGTTCGGAGATTATATCCGCCTGTCTGGTAGATAACGCGTTTCCATTTTATTTATTTCTTTATCATCGCACCCTTCTCTCGATCGCGAAAGGCTCGATTTGTCTTTCAGCCAAACCGGCTCTTCTCTGAGACGACAGGCCCGGTCCTGTCAGCTCGAGCTACAGCTCGGTCCGCAAAGCAGGAAGTGGAGTGGCCGTCGTCATAGGAACAGTCAACGCAGGGGAGACCCAGGCCATGTGCCACGGGACCGGTGTCAAAGATGGTGGAGAGAACACGATGCTCAGACTGCGACGGCCATGGAGGGAGAGAGAGTCTCCAGTAGCCGTGGAAACGCACGTGCAAGCGCCTTCAATAAAATGATGTCGATTTTATTTTATTTATTTATTTAATGTTTATTTGAGTAGGGACAATGCCAAGAGACATAGCATCATTACTGCCAGTTTACACCAGGTTCCTGTAGCTGATGTTCTGCATACAGAGATTATTGCTATTGCTAGTTTCTAACTCCTGTCCCTAGTTAGGCTTTTTTATGAAAAGGAAACAAAAATGTAAGAAAAAAAAAAGTCATATTCATAGTATTCATCATTTATTATCCTATTAGAGGATAATATAGAATATAATTCAGCTTAATGAGCAGAACTGCACAGGTGTGTGCACAGGTATATACTGTCCAGCATACCCTGTGGGAAACATCAGCAATTCCACATAACCCTGCTAAAGCACAAGAACAAATCAATATTTTAAATGTAATAATATAGTTAATAGTGTAGCTGGACTACCGCATGAGTCTCGTCCCTCTCACTCTCCTCCTGCCCCGTCACTTCAAACATCTCTGTGTGTCTACGTCACTTATTTACTGAAGTTTTGCCTTTGATTGGTTGCAGGCAGCCTCTAGCCTAGTGGCTAAGGTACATGACTG
The DNA here is from genome assembly GCF_963514075.1 of Conger conger. Taxonomy (NCBI): domain Eukaryota; kingdom Metazoa; phylum Chordata; class Actinopteri; order Anguilliformes; family Congridae; genus Conger; species Conger conger. The sequence goes on along the minus strand of NC_083773.1, from coordinate 1,343,535 downwards.
GAACCCGGAAGGTTGGTGGTTCAAGCCCCGGTGTAGCCACGATAGGATCCACACAGCCGTTGGGCCCTTGAGCAAGGCCCTTAACCCCACATTGCCCCAGCGGGATTGTCTCCTCTCCTGCTTCGTCTAAGCAGCTGTAAATTGCTTTGGAAAATAACATGTAATGTAATGTTCCCAAATGTCCTGTGACACATACAAGAACTTTTTTTCTTTCCGAAATGATCAACGTTCCAGTCCACATTCCTGAGTCATCTAATCACTGCCTGAATGTGAGGAGAGGTTTGTGAGGTTTGTTTTGTTGGCCTTTGTTTTCAGATCTGAAAATACAACAGCCGCATGCCCGCTTTTTGGGACTGATATGAAGGGAACTTGTTTAGGGCTTTTGGGAATTCTGAATTGGCTGCCTCTCCATGCAGGATCCTTTGTTCTACAAGTCAGAAATAAACTCAGAAAAATAAGACAGAATCAAACAGACTGTGAGCACACACTGGGCCTTAATGCAGAGATAATTATATTTACACTCAAACACAAACACAAACACGCACACGCGCACACACACACACACACACACATACACACATTTCAACTTTCTGCTAAGCAAGGTATTATTTACATTTAAATTAACTATCCCCATTTTGGTTTGAACATCGCCCTCCTGTTGTGATACTCATGCCAGTGCAGTGCCCAGTGTTCCCATACTACAATAAATCACAAAATCTAGCATGAAATCTGCGTATTTATCACATTCTATTTTACACAACTATGGTTTCGGACAAACAAAAATCATGCACATTTTGATGCACTAAACAGCATGCACGCATGAGATTCCGGGACACAGCATTGGACATGAAAACATTCACACCTCTGTGCTTGCTGTAAGAGGCTCAGACCAGGCCTGTGCCTTTAACGTTTCGCCTCGCTCGATCTCCGGCTCATCACCGAACCCGCATACGGCCGGGCCCAGGTGTGCAGACACAACAGGAAGGCAGGGACAGGAGCGCAGACACAACAGGAAGGCAGGGACAGGAGCGCAGACACAACAGGAAGGCAGGGACAGGAGCGCAGACACAACAGGAAGGCAGGGACAGGAGCGAAGGCACAGGCCTATGTGGGCAGCTGATGCCTCTGCAGTTACATTACATTACATTAATGGCATTTGGCAGACGCTCTTATCCAGAGCGATGTACAGTTGATTAGACTAAGCAGGAGACAATCCTCCCCTGGAGCAATGCAGGGTTAAGGGCTTTGCTCGTGGACCCAGTGGCTGTGCGGATCATATTGTGGCTGCACTGGGGATTGAACCACCGACCCTGCGTGTCCCAGTCCTTTACCTTAACCACTACGCTGCAGGCCAACCTGTAGCTTAATGCAGTAATGATGTTCTTTGTCACTTAGCCGTCAAAACAAAACAACAATAAAACATTTATACAGAGGAGCAGAGAAACTCTTTCAACACTCATTATTTACACAGCGCATGCCAAATTATGGCACGATCAATATCCCAGCCGTCATTTAAGAATATGAATGTCCTGCCACAGATGAGAGCAGTATGTTTCAGTCACTCTGTTTGAAGGACTGAAGCTTTTATGAGGCGTAATTAGTTTGTTTTGATATGTAGCTAATGAATAAAGAAATATGCACAAAACCAATCAGCAACAATTACAGGAATCATAAATCAAACACAGCAAGACTCAGAGTGAAATAAACGGTAGTTTCTAGTCTTATGACATTTGGCGCTTTTATCAAACTGCAGATAATGTGGTCTCAAAGTTTTATGCGTCTGGTTTGCATTTTAAATTGAATTTCTTGTCAAAGATATTTTATCAGAAAATGAAATTGGTGAAATGTCAGTCAATATGAACAGCTGTACAATGCAATACTTTTAGTGTCCCAAATAAGGAAATTAGCCTATGGGAATTAAAGTTGTTTTTAATCTTACAAATATCAGCACAAATATGATGAACTATACAGGGCGTCTCAAACTGAGAATGAACACCTAGTATTTTGTATATTTTGCATATTCTGAGCAGATAAGTTTCTTCAGACCCATTTACATCCAAACTTCACTTCAGCAGAAATGTAATAAGTGAACTCCACTGGGTGTATATGAAAAATTGCTTTTGGTTTCGCAACATTAAGAAACAGACTTTAACATAAACAGCAATACAAGGCACTACCACCCCCTAACACAAGTGCACACACACTCACACGCTCTCACACACAAACACACACACACACTCACACTCACACTCACACTCACACTCACACTCACACACACACACACACACACACACACAGAGGGCCTACCCACCATGCCCCTGCAATGTTCTCCTGTATCAGCGGACATTTAAATGAGGCAGAAGATCTGAAACTCCTTTGATGTCAGGCGGATTTAAAGGCGGAATCAGGGAATATGATTTCTGAAAAGAACCCAGGAAACTATTTTATTTTTAAGGGCTTGTTCAATCGCACCACGGTGTTAATTTAAATCTGAAGTGCACCTGGCAGTCTCACAGACTGGCTGCATGTTTATGATTTAGACGTCCATGTTCGCTCAGGGCTATCTTCTGTCAAAGTATATTGATCGCATGACTCCAGGGCCCCGAAGGAGGAAGCTCATTGCTGGGTTTTGTTTTGTCTAAAAAGCATTTTGGTTTCTACCCTCTCTCTAGCGTCCTGTTCAAGGACTTGAAAAAAACGGCATTTTAGAGACTAATTATCAAACACATCATGCACTTGAACTCTTTAGCATTACAGAAATAGAATAGCTTGTGCTCTCAAATAGTGTATCCAGCCAAAAAGGTTTGTGCTGACGATGCCTACCAGTGCTGACTTGACCCAGTAAGCGTTTCAGGCATTTAGCAGACACCCTTATCTTGAGCGACTTGCACAACTTCTTTGCCAAACACAGCAACAAATAGCATCTCAGAGAGGAACGTGTACAATCCATTTCTCAATACGATGAGCTTACAAAATCCGGTCACAATAAGGGCACATGAATTTGCATTAATTACCGTCGTTGTTCACATTAATTAATTGATGTACAAACACATTATTTAACCAAGAAATGTACTTTTCATTTGTTTCATATGCAAACCATGGGCAGCCAGTAGCAGAGTGGCACAATTGAGCAGAAAAAAGTAACTCAATCCAAAACAATTTAGTATTTCACCCAGGTCTCAAAGATAAACTTTGGAATAATATATTGTATTACTATGAAAACACAATTTTTAAAAGTGATCTTCAAGAGGACTGCTAGAATGAAACTTCCAGTGAAGTCTGGAGACGTCAGCAACACGCGGATTAACGGGAATGCCGGAGAGATGGTTTAACGGGGGACGTATCGGACAGAGCCAACAAAACATTCCACGAGGTGTCTTTCCAAATCTCCCGCAAGTCCAGACCGGAGCAGAGATACGGACAGATATATGGCAGTCCCTAAAAACTTTAAGACCTCCGTCTCTAAAAAATAAAATATCTTGGATCAGCACCATAAATCAGTTCACATCACATAGAGCAGCACATAGGGTCTTTCCAAGAAATCTAATCAGATGGCGATTGTTAACGGTTTACTCGTTGACATTAAGCTTCCCAATTTCTCAGTTTCTCAGAACAACGTTCACAGTTCTGGGGCAGAGATTTGGTAGCAGGACATGTATCTGGAGGAGGTTATGTGAATACATCCAGAGATGAGGTACTGTACCCACTTCTATTCCCAATATTATTCACAAACTCGAGACACACCGCTTCCTGTTTCAATCAATAGAAGTGTAGTGCTTCTAATTGGTTTAATAACCAACATTATTTGGTTTCATATTCAGTACTAAATCATGACAAAACATTTGTGGAGATAGGATACCTGGGCTAGCTGGGCAACTGCACTGAGCAAACAGCTGTGCGCATCTTATGGTGGCTACACCGGGGCTTGAACCACCGACCTTCTGAGTCCCGCTCAAGCAGCTTAGCTGCTAGGCTTCAGGCTCCGGGCTACAAGCTACAGGCTACAGGCTCCGGGCTACAAGCTACAGGCTACAGGCTCCAGGCCACACCCTATAGCACAGCCACAGAGCTCAGCACCTGCCTGCCATTCACTCCAGCTCCGCGGAGTGGGAAGCCACTCCAGAACTAAAGCTGTCTGTCAGCAGAACTGCGAGACTCTTCCGGAAGGCCCGGGCAGGGCCACTCTCTCCCCTGATGACAGGCCGCTGCAGATCAATCACAGCACCTGGCGATGGCAGCCCAGGCACTCCTGCGTAAACAAGGCAATCAGCTCCAATCCTCACCACCGTTAATGGCAGACGTCTGACGGCGCTTTGGAGGATCCGTCTGATTGCTTGCAATTAGATAAGGATGCTCGAGGGATAACGAAGATCTGCCGTTAACGAGCGGCGACAGAACGCCTCTGCTCCTCTGATTGCCTGATGACTTATTTAATCAAGACAGAGAACAGCGGCAAGTCTCGCTGGACGACCGCACACACTGAGGTAGGAGTGCTGTTAAATAGGGACAACAGCACACACACTGAGGTAGGAGTGCTGTTAAATAGGGACAACAGCACACACACTGAGGTAGGAGTGCTGTTAAATAGGGACAACAGCACACACACTGAGGTAGCAGTGCTGTTTAATAAGGACAACAGCACACACACTGAGGTAGGAGTGCTGTTAAATAAGGACAACAGCACACACACTGAGGTAGGAGTGCTGTTTAATAAGGACAACAGCACACACACTGAGGTAGGAGTGCTGTTTAATAAGGACAACAGCACACACACTGAGGTAGGAGTGCTGTTAAATAAGGACAACAGCACACACACTGAGGTAGGAGTGCTGTTAAATAGGGACAACAGCACACACACTGAGGTCGGAGTGCTGTTAAATAGGGACAACAGCACACACACTGAGGTAGCAGTGCTGTTTAATAAGGACAACAGCACACACACTGAGGTAGGAGTGCTGTTAAATAAGGACAACAGCACACACACTGAGGTAGGAGTGCTGTTTAATAAGGACAACAGCACACACACTGAGGTAGGAGTGCTGTTTAATAAGGACAACAGCACACACACTGAGGTAGGAGTGCTGTTAAATAAGGACAACAGCACACACACTGAGGTAGGAGTGCTGTTAAATAGGGACAACAGCACACACACTGAGGTAGGAGTGCTGTTAAATATGGACACCAATAAGGACTGGGCTGACTCCAATTAGCCAGTTACTGGGCCAGTTCCTATTGGCCAGCGATTCTCATTGGCCAGCACCTGGGCCAGCTAGCTGCTTAGCGTCTCGAGCGTAACCCAAGCTCACAGCTCAAGGGCATGCAGCTCCCGCTGGTTTCCACACTTCCAGGGAAAGAGGGATGAGCGCTTTTCCACAGTAAAGGAAGAGAGTAGTGAGCCTGGTATAAAGGGCCCATACGGGCGTGCCATGACAGACCCAAACAAACACACCCAACTTCAGACAAGTGTTCGAAATGCAGATGTCTGCTATAATACAGGATATACGGGTTCCGCCGGTAACTGGCCAATGGGATTCACACTGATACCTCAGTGTGTCATATTTCATCGGAAAAATGAGTTTGAAAGTTTGATCAGAGTCCTGCGTGCCAGCCGTGTGTTTACATGACTCGGAACACAGGTCGGGAACACCCGTAAAAGTTGTTGCCTCCCAAGAAAGAAAATATGAATCGCTCGTTTTTAAGAGATTTAAGAACACATCAGTTCATACATTGGTTCTTGCATGAGTCCCAACATCTTAACCCCATTCTGACCTACAGTGGGAGCAATAATTATTTGATCCCTTGCTAATTTTTTAGGGTTGCCCACTTACGAAGAATGGAACTGTGTAGAATTTTAATCATAGGTACATTTTAACATTGAGAGACAGAATATCACAAAATAATCCACAATAACAACATCATATACATTTTATATCATATTTTCACATGAAATAAGTATTTGATCCATAGAACAATAGGACTTAATACTTGGTGGAGAAACCTTTGTTGGCAAGCACAGAGGTCAGACGTTTATTGTAGTTTATTTTGTGATATTCTGTCTATCCATGTTATAATGTACATATGATTAAAATTCTACACAGTTCCATTCTTTGTAAGTGGGCAAACCTACAAAATCAGCAAGGGATCAAATAATTACTGCTCCCACTGTACATACTGCTTGGAAATCCATAGACATACCATACTGCCCTCTAGTGTACAAAACCCAAAACTGCACCTACATTCTGATGGACGCAGACCATCTCATGCAAAGCACATACACAATAAAATCCCACCACATTTTCCCTGGTATTAAATCTTCTAGCATATAGCAGGAGATTACATTTCAATATGGTCGGCACGGGATCACACCCTACGTTCTCCATCTTTAAGGAATCACGTTCTTAACAAAAGGAAGGATATTATAAAATCTCCCGGATCATGTTAAAAGGAGCGGGTGTGAATAAAATATGACCTAGCAGTGTGAAACGAGCGCGTGCATGGGAAACTCGCAGCAAGTACTTCAAAGAGGGCGATACACATTAAAGACACGGAGACATCCGTTATGCCAGCAGCGAGCTCAGTCACAGCGGCCTGGATATGGCAACCATTAAGGCCCACCCACACCAAGAACTATAACTGTAATAATCATAACTATAACGATAACGATGCGAGCATCCTCGCACTGACGAGCGATAACGTTCTGTAAACTCGGCTTGTCTCGACTCACAGCTACGTCATCTGTCATTTCGAACATAACGCAATGTAAATTCGGTAGGACCGCACTAGGCTGTCAGTACTAATAAACTTTATTTCTGTTTCTATCACTCGTGCAGCTTTTTTTCATTCGTGCAGACTATATCTTTCGTGCAGCAGAAAGAAATCGTCCGGAAAGTGATTCATTACATTACATTACATTATTGGCATTTGGCAGACGCTCTTATCCAGAGCGACGTACAACAAAGTGCATACCCATAACCAGGGATAAGTGCGCTGAAAGACCCTAGAGGGAAGTACAATTTCAATTGCTACCCGTACAACAAAGATAAAGACAAGGGCCTATCTTTTTTTTTTTTTTTTTTTTTAAACAAACAAATAAACAAACAAACAACAAAGCAAAAGTGACCAAACTTAACTATCAAAATACTGCTTACCTAGCCAACTAAAAATACCGAAACACAAAGTAAATCACAAAGACAACAATTAAGGTTCACGGGGAGGTAGGGAGGGATGGGGAGAGGTGCTGCTTGAAAAGGTGCGTCTTCAGTTTGCGCTTGAAGGTGGGGATTCCAACGATGTATTTATATATAACGTTCATCACCGTCATTATAGCTGTGATGTGGACTCCACCTGAGTTAGAATTTTTAAAGGACATATTTAACGTTATACACTCACCGAGCATTTACTAGACTTCCTTTTTTTAGACTGCTGTAGCCTGTCCACTTAAGAGTTATGATGCGTTGTGTGTTCAGAGATGCTCTTCGGCATACCACTATTGTAATGTGTGGTTATTTGCATTACTCTCACATTCCTGTCAGCTTTGACCAGTCTGGCCATTCTCCTCTGACGTCACTCATAAACAAGGCATTTCTGTCTGCAGAACTGCTGCTCACTGGATCAGCAGTTTCTGAGACACTCAAACCACCCTGTCTGCCACCAACAATCATTCCACGGTCACTTGGATCACATTTTTTTTCCCCATTCTGATGGTTGGTGTGAATATTAACTGAAGCTCCTGACCGTATCAGAATAAGTAGGTGTAATAAAGCAAAAATGTGCTTGGTGAGTGTATATGTATGAGTTGGTTATTAAATCCAATTGTTATACATTTCATTTACATCCCATGTGGTAAAATATATGCATTTTTAGCCCTATCGATTACATTATTTGCATCTTATAGAAAATAAACCACAGGGTCAGCTTACCCAGGGACACGTTCCCGATCAGCAAACCACTCATCTGTACAACATCCCTCACCCCATGAGGCTAGAGAGTGTGACTTGCACATTATCAGCACAAAGCCCAGAATTGGCCATATATTTGCAAGGTCAAGCTCATTGGCCAGCTGTAAATAGCAGGACGCAGCCAGGGGGAGAATGGGTTTACATTGGCAGGACAGGGAAGGTGAACGAGTTCCTCCTGCATCATGCCAGGCACTGCTGTGAATGAGAGATAAGCCTTTCCTCCGATCGACCCGCAGGATAACGACCCGCAGGCTAACGCCCCGCAGGCTAACGACCCGAAGGCTAACGCCCCGCAGGCTAACGACACGCAGGCTAACGACAGGCAGGCTAACGCCCCGCAGGCTAACGACACGCAGGCTAACAACACGCAGGCTAACGACACGCAGGCTAACGACAGGCAGGCTAACGCCCCGCAGGCTAACGACACGCAGGCTAACAACACGCAGGATAACAACCCGCAGGCTAACGACACGCAGGCTAACAACACGCAGGCTAACGCCCCGCAGGCTAACGACACGCAGGCTAACGACACGCAGGCTAACGACCTGGAGGCTAACGACACGCAGGCTAACGACACGCAGGCTAACGACACGGAGGCTAACGACACGCAGGCTAACGCCCCGCAGGCTAACGCCCCGCAGGCTAACAACACGCAGGCTAACGACCTGGAGGCTAACGACACGCAGGCTAACGACACGCAGGCTAACGACACGCAGGCTAACGACACGCAGGCTAACGACACGCAGGCTAACGCCCCGGAGGCTAACGCCCCGCAGGCTAACGACACGCAGGCTAACGACCTGGAGGCTAACGACACGCAGGCTAACGCCCCGCAGGCTAACGCCCCGGAGGCTAACGCCCCGCAGGCTAACGACACGCAGGCTAACGACCTGGAGGCTAACGACACGCAGGCTAACGACACGCAGGCTAACGACACGCAGGCTAACGCCCCGCAGGCTAACGACACGCAGGCTAACGACACGCAGGCTAACGACACGCAGGCTAACGACACGGAGGCTAACGACACGCAGGCTAACGACACGCAGGCTAACGCCCCGCAGGCTAACGCCCCGCAGGCTAACGCCCCGCAGGCTAACGACACGCAGGCTAACGACACGCAGGCTAACGACCTGGAGGCTAACGACACGCAGGCTAACGACACGCAGGCTAACGACACGGAGGCTAACGACACGCAGGCTAACGCCCCGCAGGCTAACGCCCCGCAGGCTAACGACACGCAGGCTAACAACCTGGAGGCTAACGACACGCAGGCTAACGACACGCAGGCTAACGACACGCAGGCTAACGCCCCGGAGGCTAACGCCCCGCAGGCTAACGCCCCGCAGGCTAACGCCACGCAGGCTAACGACACGCAGGCTAACGACACGCAGGCTAATGACACGCAGGCTAACGCCCCGCAGGCTAACGCCCCGCAGGCTAACGCCACGCAGGCTAACGCCCCGCAGGCTAACGACACGCAGGCTAACGCCCCGCAGGCTAACGACACGCAGGCTAACGCCCCGCAGGCTAACGACATGCAGGCTAACGCCCCGCAGGCTAACGACCCGCAGGCTAACGCCCCGCAGGCTAACGACACGCAGGCTAACGCCCCGCAGGCTAATGACACGCAGGCTAACGCCCCGCAGGCTAACGCCCCGCAGGCTGGGGGCGACATTGGCTCAGGCAGTAAGAGCAGTCGTCTCATTGGCTCAGGCAGTAAGAGCAGTCGTCTCATTGGCTCAGGCAGTAAGAGCAGTCGTCTGGCAGTCGGAGGGTTGCCGGTTCGATCCCCCGCCCGGGCTGTGTTGAAGTGTCCCTGAGCAAGACACCTAACCCCCAAATGCACCTGACGAGCTGGTCGGCGCCTTGCATGGCAGCCAATCGGCGTCGGTGTGTGAGTGTGTGTATGAATGGGTGAATGAGAAGCATCAACTGTACAGCGCTTTGGATAAAGGCGCTATATAAATGCCTGCCATTTACCATTTAGGCCAATGACCTGCGGCAAACTGCTGTAGCACTGACCACCAGGGTGTAACACTGCACACACACGCACACACTGCTGTAGCACTGACCACCAGGGTGTAACACTGCACACACACGCACACACACACACACGCACACACACACACACTCACACACACGCACACACACAGCCGTACCCAGCATGTAAGACCAACCGCACACACACACACACACATCAGCTGTATGCAGGCTGTGAGACTGCACACACGCACACACACACACACACACGCACACACACACACACACACGCACACACACACACACACACACACGCACACACACAGCCGTACCCAGCATGTAAGACCAACCGCGCACACACACATCAGCTGTATGCAGGCTGTGAGACTGCACACACACACACACACACACGCACACACACACACACACACACACACACACACACACACATCAGCTGTATGCAGGCTGTGAGACTGCACACACGCACACACACACACACACACACACACATCAGCTGTATGCAGACTGTAAGACTGCACACACACACACACACACACACACACACCACGGCTCTCTGGGGTTCTGCTGCAGTGAAGAGATTGGATGCCGGGGCCACAAGACCGTGACATAAGATCAGCAGTTTCCCTGGCTTTGAGACATGGCCCTGCCAGCCTGGGGCTTGTGGAGACTTCTGATCGTTTGCACCTCGACTGTTAAAAAACGCAGTGCTTATCTGACAGTGAAGCCCTACTGAAGAGTGCATAAGCCTATGGGAGTGTGAGTATTTACAGATATGTTGGAAAACTGATGGTAGGCTATACCTATAGGCATTGCATTCTGTACCCCAGCAACTGACTGCATGTTTTGTTGTGAGGAGTAAGATTCATTTTCTTAAGTTAACATCAAAGTTAGTTCATACATTAAAATTTTTGTTTTCACATATTGTGCATGTTGGTTTGAATCGTTTTCACTCATTCATACCCACTGATCAAAAGCTGCACACACACACACGCACACACACACGCACGCACGCACGCGCGTGCAGCACGCATACACACACACACTTCAAAGTGGTAATTTAATTATACACAACAAGGAATATTTGTATTTATTTATTTAGCTATTACTTTCTTGGATATTATGTATACATTTCCTCTTCAGGTCCTCTTTCCTCTCTGTTATTCATGTTCATGTTGTTTTCTTTTTGGGTAATAAAGTAGATTTTTTTTTCCACTTTGCACCACGTTCTTTTATTGCCAATATCCGATGGCTTTTCAGTGTATAGTCAACACAGTAACAGGACAGAACAGTGTATGCCCTTCGACAGGCGCAGGGAAACGCAGAAAAGGTGCGCATCTGACACAAATCCAAAATAGGGTCCAAAGTGGAAACTGAAAAGACATTGAAGTTGTTTCAACAACTACATTTCAACCTCATTTCAACATGAAATGCAGAATTTTTTTTCTTATATATTTTATATTGAAATGAGGTTGTAACGTTGTCGATGAAACCTCAAAACAACGTCCACTCAACGGCCCTATTTTGGCCGAGATCATCATTTACACAACGTTGAACTGCTTGGTGGGAAATATTCCTCTATGGCAGCCATTCTTTCATTCCCCCGGGCGCTCACTCCCGCAAGTTTAGCCTAGGCTGCCACCTAGTGGACAGGCAGTGTATAACCTCAAACAGCAGTAAAATAAGCAGTTAAGCCGGTGTATGGTATGTAAGTAAAGAACTACACTGTCCCAAACCTGAGATGGTGTTTCTTGTATAGAGTATGCATCAGACCTAACTCTAATTCTAGTTTCTACTAGCATGCTTTTTGGTATGACAAAATCAATCAATCAGAAAAAATGATAGTTTCATTAATAGGGCTGTCCCATGAAGGTAACTTATAATAATATATGAATATATTCGATTACTGTATAGGACATGCATCTGAAAACTAACCATCTACCTAGCATCTAGCATTAATCCAATACCTAGCAACTTTAAACGGGATGGGGTGATTTCTTTTCTACCCTTATCATGCATAACGGGTCAATACAAATGAAATACAGTCCCTTCCAAATGTATTGGAACAGCAAGGCCAGGTCCTTTGTTCTTTTCTATACACTGAATACATGTGGGGTGGAGATACAAAATATGAACATGAGACAATAGTTCTGAATTTCAGCTTTTATTTCCTGGTATTTAAATCTAGAGTTAAACTACTTAGAACATACTACTCACCAATCTTTAGGTGAGCAAAGGTATTGGAACAGAACAGAGTATTTAAGTAAATGAAAGTAATTAACACTTAATATTTGGTAGCATATCCCCTGCTTGCAATAACTGCATCAAGCCTGCGACCCATTGACATCACCAAACTGTTGCATTCTTCTTTTGTGATGCTTTTCCAGGCTTTTACTGCAGCCTCTTTCAGTCGCTGTTTGTTTCATGGTTTTTTTCTTCCTTAAATCTCCTCTCCAGGTGTAATGCATGCTCAATTGGGTTCAGGTCTGGCGATTGACTTGGCCAGTCTAAAACCTTCCACTTTTTCTCCCTAATAAAGTCCTTTGTCGTGTTGGCAGTGTGTTTTGGGTCATTGCCTTGCTGCAAGATGAAATTCCTCCCATTTAGTTCGGACGCACTTCTCCGTAAGTTGGCAGACAGAATGCTTTTCCTCCTTCTTCCATCCTTTACACTTCTGGATTCATCCCGCTGCTGCCATTTTGAGTTACTCCACCGTGCTTCACAGATGAGCTCGTATGTTTTGGATCACGAGCAGATCCCTTTTCCACTTTAGCAGAGGTTAATCTTGGTCTCATCAGTCCATAAAACTTAGTTCCAGAATGTAATGTGGCTCATCTATGTGGCTTACTACTGAGGACTGGTTTGCATCTTGTGGCATAGCCTCTATATTGCTGCTCTGTCAGTCTTCTTCGAACGGTTTATTGAGATACCTTCACCCCTGCCCTGTGGAGATTGTTTGTGTCTGCTGTTGTTTTCCTTGGTTGACCTGTTCGATGTCTGTTGCTCAGTACACCTGGGGTTTATTTCTTTTTCAAACCCCAAGGCTAAAACTAAGAGAACACATTCAGAACTATTTATTGTTTAACCAATCAATCTAACAAGACACATCTGGGCAACAAGAACACCTGTTAGTCACCTGTTCCAATACTTTAGCTCACCCAAAAACTGGGTGGTCTGATAAAAGACTTAGAACATATCACCTCTTGTAACAAATCTAGATAAAAATACCAGGAAATAAAAGCTGAAATCCAGATCCTAATCTAATGTACAGCTTTTGACCTCAAACTTGATTGTCTTCAGTGTACTGGAAAAACAAAGGAATTGATACTTTTTGAGGGGATTGTATATTTCTCATAAATAAAATGTGTCATTTGTCTGGACATTTTGGGAAAGAATTTTGTAATTTTGTGTGCTAAGAATGGATTCATAAGTAAACCTTTATGTGACAGCCCCGTAGTTGAACACTGCATTCTGGAGGTTTGATAATGTATGTGTCCCACATAAAACGGACAGCGCACAACAACTAGCACAGCTCTCCCAGGTTGATGCTCCCTATCGAGATCTCCTGCGTGTGAATGAGCAGGTGCCTCTTAATCTGACTCAGCTGGGCGAAGCAGGACCCACAGACGGGGCACCTGTAGGGCTTCTCTCCCGTGTGAATCCTCACGTGCGCTTTCAAGTGTCCCGACTGGCTGAAAAATTTCCCGCAGAAATGGCAGCGGTACGGCCGCTCCCCCGTGTGGATGCGCTGGTGCTCCTTAAACTTGCCGGAGTAGTTAAAGCTCTTGCCGCAGATGTTGCAGCTGTAAGGCTTCTTCCCGGTGTGGATGCGCTGGTGCACGTTCAGGTTTCCCGACTGGCTGAAGCACTTCCCGCACACGTCGCACCGATAGGAGCTGTACTCTGTGTGGGTCCTGAGGTGCGACTTCAACCGCGACAGGAGGAAGAACACCTTCCCGCAGTAAATGCAGGAGAGCGAGGCGTCGCCCGGGAGCGCAGCGGGGTTTTCCTCGGAGCGCCGCTCGGACGCCGGAGCGCCGCTCCCGTCCCCGGGGTTCCCCGCTCCGCAGCTCTCCCCGGGAGCCGGCTCCGCCGGCCGCACCGACAGGTCACAGTCCACTCTGTCGCTCTCCGTTTTAACCGGACGCTGCGCCACGTCGGGGACGGGTTCCTGTTCCTCGGCATTCCCGATCTGCAGCTTCGGATCCGGATGGTTCCGAGAGCCCGGCCTGCTCTCCCGTTTCCCGCGCGGAGACGGGAACGTCGCCAGGGCCGGATCGCATTCCCGCTTGGAGCACGGAGACGGGATTACTGACCCGTCAGCGCCAGACTCCGGTGCACAGCGCAGCTCTTCCTCCTGCCTGTGGTCCTCCTCTTCCTCCCGTCTGTTCCTCTGCAGCTCGGTGAACTCCAGCTTTACTGCAGTCAGTGGGGGATCTGGGTTCTGCCCTCTGGAGCTCCACTCCTGTTGCTCAGAGACGGCCCTGTCCGCAGAGAGGAGAGGAGCGGACTCTGGAGGGAGGGAGGGAGGGAGGGAGGGAGAGAGAGAGTGGGTCACAAACAGATATGGCCTCACCAATCCTGTTCATGTCTTCAGCCCATTCTGAGTGCTATAAACTGCCCACACAACCACTGACCACGAGCAGTCTCCAGGGACCACTGAAGATTATCTAGCTGACTAGTATTATCTACACATCTTTTTTTCACATGTTTAGTATATTACCTTATATACCTATAGTGCTTATTCTGACACGTTGTAAAGTGTTGTTTGTATATGGACACGTACACACACAGTCTAGCCTAAACCTTCCAGAACACTTTCATGTACACCCTCTGAAAATATTGAATGTGCACAGTTGTGTTGAAGCCAACGAAAAATGTTATCGCGAGAGTTCGAATCCAGGCTCTAACCGAAAGCCTTAAAAAAAGGATTAAAGGGCGGAAAACTGAACGTGTACCAGTTTCCTCTCGTTTCGAAAGTACGTTAATACAAAGCTTAAATTGCATCGTAGTTTAACGGGAGAAAACAAAAAACAAACAAAAAAACGGACAGATATATATATATATATACGCAAATGTCGACCCCCTCCAAATAATCAATCGCTTATATTGTTTGCGCAATATTATTGAATTATGTGACTTAACTGTTAGCTAACAAGCCTCATGGCTTTGTAACATATCGCAGAATAATGTAAACACATCCACGCGGAAGCGGCCCGTTTAAATTCATTTCACGATAACTGCATAAGAAGAAATAAGCAAAAAAAAAAAAAACATTAAACGACATGACGCCTTCTTTATGGCAGTGGGCAAAAAACTAAATTGTCATCATTTTACGCACTTGACACGGCGTTAGCGGTTTCGCTGTCGAGGCCAGCCCCTCGCAGTTTCCGCCGCAGGACTTCATTCTCCTTCTTTGTCCGATCGTTTTCCTCCTGGTACTCCATTAACGTACCCTCCACCACCTGCATAATCTCTTGCATGGCCGCCATTAATCGCTCGGCGAAAAAGGCATTTAAGAGCTGCAATTTAGTCATTTTGGCACTTCACGTCGACAATGACATTCGGGATTCGCAGTGGGGGGAACCGAGTAGCCTCCAGTCAGCGCTCTGAGCCGAGGCTGAAAGCTTCCTGGTCACGTGGCATCATGGCCGTACCGTATATGATGGAAAAGATGCGGAGTAGAAACAGTCACTGGTCTCGATTTTAAAACATTGCATGTATTATATGTCATGTGGGTTTGGTTACAACCGTAGTCACTGGGGAGGTACGTGTGGTACTGGCATTTTGGGCATGGTTGACAGGTCAGGCTAAATCCATGTGTGACCAGTATTACTGAACGGACCTTAACGGTGCCGGTGGGGTTAGTTAGAGCCGTAGTCACCGGGGAGGTACGTGTGCTACAGGCGTTCTTTGCATGAGGACATTTTATTCTATGTACTGATAAATGTGCGCCCAATATCCTTCTTTGTGTGGCGTAAAGATAACCCGCGAAAGGGTAAATGAAATATCCGAGGATAGAAATGAATCAAACACTGCAATTGCCCGTGACACTGACAATCGAAAGGGTGCCCATATACATGTTACATTACGGCACTTATGAGACGCTGTTATTCCGAGCCTCTCACGCAGTTTACACTTTACACAGCATCCGCTCATACGGCGTGATATTTACTGACGCCAAAGTACGGTTCCAAGTGCTTGAGTGACGTCATAGACTAAAAACGTGAGCCCTTGCAGAATAATCCTGTGAGCATTTCCTGCGATAGATCCTTCATTTAATTTTGGAGTCGGTTGCATACGTTTTACCTGTAGTTTAAACCGGGCCGGTCAGCCTAGGAAGGGCAGCCACTCTCTAGCCGGGCTGCTCCTGAGAATTCTCCTCCCCAGTGGTCCACTGTTTTCCTTCCCAAGGAGGAGTTATTTTGTATTTCAACCTTTAGTAGCTCTTTGAGGGTGCAGGCTTGGTTTTTAGCTCCCATTTTACCTTCTGCAACTCTATAAAGGACCTCTATAAAGCACCTCTATGACAGCTCTCTCTAACAAGCGCAATACAAATAAAATGTATTGAATTTAATTTGCCATGCCCACTTCACTTACCATTATGCGACACTACCACCATTAATATAATAATTTTATATCGTTCAATTAATTACAACTGGTAACCTCGTTTTACACATTTCACTGCCAATTGTCAAAGTGAACATTTAAACTATAATATTTAGAGGATTTAACCACACATCACTGAAAGCTGGGGATAGTAATTTAAAGAAATATATGTTTATAAAAACGACAAAATTATTTTAATGAAGCCCGTTAAAAGATATACAGTGAGGTCCCTATTTGGACAGTGACGTCACGTATGTCGTTTCGTTCTGTACTCCAGACCAGCACACTGGATTTGAAATGAACTGATGAAACTGAGGTTAAGGTGCAGACTGTCAAGATTTAATCTGAGGGTATTTACATCCATATTGGGTGATTCGTGTAGGAATTACAGCCATTGTTATACAGTACCCCGATTTTGAGAGTGCATTATTCCACACAAACAGCTCAAGTCCAATTACTTTAAATAATTAACGGGATTCTGTGCAATACAGCGTACAACAGCTAAACCCGCTCACGGGCTGCTATTTACGACTGACACGTCCTGCGCGTGAGTTACCAAATGTCTCTTAATCTGACTTAACTGGGAAAAGCAGGATCCACACACGGGGCATCTGTAGGGCTTCTCTCCCGTGTGAATTCTCACGTGTGCTTTCAAATGTCCTGACTGACTGAAATATTTACCGCAGAAACTACAGCGGTACGGTCTCTCCCCCGTGTGGATTCGTTGGTGTTCCTTAAATTTGGCTAAATAATGAAAACTCTTGCCACAAATGTTGCAGCAGTACGGTTTGTTCGCGGTGTGCACTCGCTGATGTGCCGATAACAGTCGCGCCTGGCGGAAAGACTTCGTGCAAACGCTGCAGCGAAAGGAAAACTCATCGGTGTGAGTCTTCAGGTGTGACTTTAACCTGGATACATGAATGAAAACCTTCCCACAGTAAACACAGGAAAGCGAGCTCTCTCCTTGGAGGACACTTTGTTTTTCCGTGGAACGCTGTTCCGTAGACACCAGCATCGCTCGACTACTTATACGCCCATTTACCCGTCCACCGTTTTCACTTTGAGTCGGTAAAACATCAAGGAACAGCGACTCAGCGGGATGATCCGATATGTCGCAGTCAACTCCACCAGTCTCCGTTTTAACCGGATAATGTGTGACGTTGGGTACAAGTTCCTGTTCCTCGGTATTCCCAATGTGCAGTATAACATCCGGGTGGTTGTCAGAGTCCTGCTGGCTGCCCTGTTTCCCGCACGGAGACGGGAATGTTGGCTGGTTTAGGGAGTCCAGATCGCATTCCCGCTTGGAACACGGAGACGGGATTACTGACCCGTCTGTGCCAGACTCCGGTGCACAGTGCAGCTCTTCCTCCTGCCTGTGGTCCTCCTCTTCCTCCCGTCTGTTCCTCTGCGGCTCGGTGAACTCCAGCTTTACTGCAGTCAGTGGGGGGTCTGGGTCCTGCTCTCTGGAGCTCCACTCCTGTTGCTCAGAGACGGCCCTGTCCGCAGAGAGGAGAGGAGCGGACTCTGGAGAGAGAGGGGAGGAATTAAGGGCGTACGTACATACATACGTTTGTACCACTGCGACAGCCAATTTGTGATATCTGCAATGAATACACCCCAATCTTTTAAAAATGTGACTATTTAGCCTGGATGCCTAGTAACTTCTACGGTTACGACAGTCATACGTTTCTCTCCGCCCGACACATGGCGTGTATTGAACTCGACGAACAGAAATGGTCGTTAATCATACTAAGCCACTTATCTAAATAACCGAATAAAAACAAACGCAACAAATCCAACTTTACTCACGTGGAAAACCAGCTTCCGCGTCGAGCCCAACATCTCGCAACCTCCGTCTCAGAATCTCGTTCTCTCGCTTTGTCCGTTCGGTTTCGTCCTGGTACTCGAACAACGTTTCTCCCACCACGTTCATGATCTCATGTACAGCAACCATTAAACGCTCAGTAAAATAGGCATTTAGAACCTGTAATTTTGTCATTTCGGCAAACGACTGTCGACAACAAATATTCGTGATCCTCGGCTCAGACGCGACTCCGAATCCGTGGCTGAGCACGGGTACCAGCAACTCTCGCGAGAACAAAAAGTAAACACATAGCGAATGGTACGGAAGTGTTCTGCCTCAGATGCTGCTTGTTTTGTGGCAGGTAGAGTCTACCGATAAGCCTATGTCTCAAACTCAAATATTTTAGTGTTATTGTGATGCTGTTTTTTAAATAATGATTTGGATATTATAGTTCAGAATACAGTTCTTTTCAAGAACCAAAACAACGTTTAAACCCCCCTTGGGTAATATTAATAACAATAATAACAAAAATAATACATTCTAATAATGATAACTTCATGTATACGGCACCGTTCTTGCAGTGGTACAGCCCAAAACACAAGTACTTTCTCAACTTCGATGACGCCAGTTGGTGATGTAAGGTACAGTGCGCTACATATTCGACCGCTACCATATAATATTTTGTTTTCTAAATCTCGTTAAGGGTTGCAATAGAATGAAAAATGAAAGTGCCCTGCAAGTGAGAATGTAGCTAATTAGCCAAACAAAAAAATCACTACAAGATCAATAGGGTAGTTCATAGTGTTCTTCGAATATATTGATATACTGAATATAATGATCAATTATCATTCCTAAATATAGAAGATTTTCAGAAAGAACTTGCAAGGCTTATAGCATACTTAAAGGTTTGAAAAAATAGTGACTTGAAAATGTTTAACGAAGCATGTTAGATTAGATTAGATTAGATTAGATTAATTGCTTGAACGATGGACAAGACGTTAATAAAAAAGAAAACTAGTCAGGCTTAAAGTTCAGTTAATGTATTCAAGTTGAGAGGGTTTATTAAAAGAAAACGGTGGGGAAAAAATACAAAACTCATTTTCTTACACAGATAAACGCAGTAGTCATGGAGGACATGCACTGAAGACCATCATCAGTGCCATATGTGCATCATTCTTTTGCCTGTGTTCTTGCAGGGATCACCCAAATGCCCACAGGGGTTTTTACAAATAAATTTACAAATAAAATTTCACTGGAGACACAATCCCTTGCTTCCCCTTCACATAATTTGCAATGGTCTGCACTAGAAGTCAGTGGTTTTTCATCTGAACAGTTTAAAGTCACTGTAAAGGGGCCGTTAATAGAGAGAGAGAGAGAGATCATCAAGGAGAGATGTGTCCACTAAACATGACATAACTATTCAAAGTAATGCAAATAACCATAATAACACAAGTTTCCATTCAGACATAAGATCTGTACCGAAACCAACGTTAGGACAGTATGGGTGTGGCCTCGACCACCTCCCTCCTCAACTCCTCCCAAAACGTACCACCCATAAGTAAATTGTATTGGAGAAGGCAATGGTGTTACCCACAGCACCATCGTGCAGCCATGTAGCTCAGATTGGATTTCTCACATTTTTCTGATGCTTAATACATACCATAATAACTCCAACCAATGTAGTCTGAATCCCTTCACGGATTTACCTTTACTGTCACTTTAAACTTTACTTGTCAATCTGTAATGTTTTTTAAATATTAAAAATAGCAATGGCGTTTTTTGTAGCAATATGGATTCAAAGTGATAGCATTCACCCAGGTTAGGGTGTGACGTTCCCACCACTCATTCAGATCTAACACCCACAAGAACCTGCGTGATGAACGCGAAAGAGCATGTGCGTAAAACACATGCTACAGCTGCATTATCTTCCAAAAATAAAAATAAATAAGCGCTCCATGTGTTCATCGTCATAGCCTTCTTTTGAACAGAACACTGAAATGTACAAATTTGAGTGTGAAAATGTGTCCACCAGTCACCACAGATGTTGCCAAATCTACCAAATCTGAAAAACTGAGTATAGACACTGATAAAAAATGAAGAAATAATAAATTAAATGATTCAGCAGAATCTCAGGGAATGGCAAGGTCGTCTTCCTCAAGAGTTCATGAGCAGATGGGCAGATGTCCTTACTGAAGTAATGTTTGTGAACGCCCAGGGGTAGTCAATAATAATAATAATAATAATAATAATAATAATAATAACAGTAATAGCACGAGGGCCTCAGGAGTAGTTGAAGCTGTTGTGAACCTGCAGGTGGCGCTTCATCACGCCGGACTGGGTGAAGCAGCGCTCGCACACGGGACACCTGTAGGGCTTCTCGCCCGTGTGGATGCGCAGGTGCCGCTGCAGGTGCGCCAGCTTCCCGAAGCAGCGGCCGCAGACGGAGCAGCGGTGCGGCTTCTCCCCGGTGTGCACGATCTGGTGCTCCTTCAGGTTCCCGGAGTACTTGAAGCACTTCTCGCACACGGGGCAGCAGAAGGGCTTCTCCCCCGTGTGCATCCGCATGTGCCTGCGCACCTGAGACCGGTGGCGGAAGGCCTTCCCGCACTGCGGGCAGAAGTGCGTGCTCTGGCCGCGCAGGCGCTCCAGCGTTCCCGGGGACAGCTGCGCCTCCAGCTCCGACATCTGCCCGCCGGGGTCGCGGAAGACGCTCATGTCCGTTCTGCTCGGGAGCGCGGCGGCGTCAAAAGGTCCCAGGTGAAAGGGGAGCGGCTCAGCGGGCTGGTCTGAGGGGCTGTAGCTCACGCCGTCGCTCTCCGTTTTAACCTCATAACGTGTCGCGCTGGGCGCAGGCTCGTCTCCTCCGGCATTCCCAAAATGCAGTTTCAGATTGCCGTCCCGTTTCCCGCACGGAGACGGGAATGTTGGCTGGATTAGGGAGTTCTGATCGCAGTCCCGCTTGGAGAACGGAGACGGGATTACTGACACACCTGTGCCAAGCCCCGGTGAACAGTGCAGCTCTTCCTCCTGCCTGTGGTCCTCCTCTTCCTCCCGTCTGTTCCTCTGCGGCTCGGTGAACTCCAGCTTTACAGCAGTCAGTGGGGGGTCTGGGTCCTGCTCTCTGGAGCTCCACTCCTGTTGCTCAGAGACGGCCCTGTCCGCAGAGAGGAGAGGAGCGGACTGAGGGGACTCTGGAGGGAGAGAAAGAATGAGTAAAAGAAAACTATCAGGCACTGAAAATAAAAGGTGGAAAGAATACATAACTTATGAGAGGTACAAACAAAGGAATATTAATGAGTGACTTAAGTCATTAATGCTCCATCCACTGAATTAAAACAACCAAAAAATATATCAACAAATGACACCATTTTGTCCTGATGACGCAGCTCAGAGACATTATGCCAATGGTATATTCACAGGCTAATTTAAACGCGAATTAGTTCCCTATGATAAACTTATATTTCCATTTGCCAGGGAATAACTACAAGTCCCTTCGTATTGGTCAGGGTCAGGTTCATGACAGTGATCAGCACCGACGCGCATGCGCAACACATTTAAAATGGCGCCCCCCTGTGCATCATTTTTAGCGTAGCCCCGCTAGCATTAAGCCTCGCTGCACAAAGAGTGCCGCCAGTAAAATAAGGCAAACTGACTATGCAAATACGTGGCAGATAGAAAGAAGTGAAACTGAGGTAATTAGACAAATTCCAGTAACCGATAGCTAGCATGCTCCACCCAGGAGCCACCAAAACTAGGCCACTCAAAAAGTTGCCGTCATTGAACTCGATGCATTTTGTGCTCTCTTAACCGATACAACAGTAGTCTTTGAAGCTCTCAGGCAACCAAACAGGGAAGCAGACGGGTAACCATCAACTATCCGACAGTTTTTCCAGAATTTCACTCACTTGTTCGTCCTGCTTCCTCGTTCAGCCCAGCTTCTCGCAGCCTCCGCCTCAGACTCTCGTTCTCTCTCTTTGCCCGATCGCTTTCCTCCTGGTACTCCATTAACGTCTCTTCCACCACCTGCAATATCTCCTGCGCGGCCGCCATTAAGCGCTCCGTAAAGTACACATTTAAAACCTGTAATTTTGTCATTTTGGTACGCTTTGCGGCAACAATATGTTTTCGGAAATCTTAAGATACTATGGTTATGAGGGTGTTGTCAATGCTCTCATTTCCATGTGACGAAAGAAACGCAGTTTTCCACCATTCGGTGGGCCATACTGTCACATGACCCGCCTGTCACATGATCGGGAGAGACGTAAACTTGTAATTCAATTATTAGCCACTGGAGGTCACTGTATGCACTCGAAAAACTCTGATAAATTACTAAACGCACACCCACTGTACATTTCAAAATACTGATGCATGTCTTAAATAATGCATTTCAATATAATGTTTTAGAATAATAATAAATGTATAATTGGTTATAAGTCCATATTAAGGATACATATGGGGTACATATGGTGTGAATGTGATGTGATGATCTCACAACGTTCTTAAATTAATACAAGTTATTTTAACACAATGGTGAGCGTGGTTTGTGATTAAAATAACAGAATATGGTATTTCCAACATTTCCCGAGCAGAGCTAATATCATGCAGCTAACATACCTGTGTACAAACACCTCCTCTTCCTCACAATGTGGTCTTCAGGATGGAGAGACCGATGAGGACATGTGTGCCAATTAAGATATTTATCATGGGGTAAATCATTGTGAATCATGATGTGCATTGACAGCATGTGCCCACTGACCCACACTTTATGTTTGTCCTTCAGGTTAGGAAGTCTAATTCTGACTTCTGCCAGTGATCGTCTCACATTTCAAGTTGTGATCCCATAAGTGGTTCCTTTCCAAAGTAAATGTATTCAGTGGGTTATATTGCCTGGCTAAAAACAAAATTTTGATGAAGCCTCAAACTTTCTTAAAGTAGTAAATCTTTACACATTCAACATCAAGCCAACAGTTGAGTGTCAAAACATCTTCATATATCCATTTCAGTTCAATCAACTAGTACGATGGACACACGCGCACACGCACCATGGTGCCTATCTGTTGGTGGCAGAAATGGCACATTGCTTTGTTTGCCCTCTGTTGGCATAAGTTAGAATAACAACACACTCCTTATCCATACTGAGCAGATGGTTACAACAAATGGGATTTGCCACAGAATGACTGAAGGTCCTGATTCTGTTATATATACATATATGGGCCCATGCCAGTCATTTATTCAGCAATGGAATAGTCTGTGTGTGGTGCTGGAGGACTGCTGAATCTTTGGAATGCCAGGACTTGGCCAACCTGACCAAGGTCATTCACATAAACGCTTCTGTTACTTCCAAAACTAAAAATAAAAGAAACTGTAATTGAATGCAAAAAACAGATTGCCACGTTTTCAGTTCTCTTTCACAGTGGAAGTAAATCAGTTGAAGTAAATTGGCCTAATAATAATAATAATAATAATAATAATCCATCCATCCATCCATCCATCCATTATCTTAACCCGCTTATCCTGAACAGGGTCGCAGGGGGGCTGGAGCCTATCCCAGCATACATTGGGCGAAAGGCAGGAATACACCCTGGACAGGTCGCCAGTCCATCGCAGGGCACACGCACCATTCACTCACACACTCATACCTACGGGCAATTTAGACTCTCCAATCAGCCTAACCTGCATGTCTTTGGACTGTGGGAGGAAACCGGAGTACCCGGAGGAAACCCACGCAGACACGGGGAGAACATGCAAACTCCACACAGAGAGGCCCCGGCCGACGGGGATTCGAACCCAGGACCTCCTTGCTGTGAGGCGGCAGTGCTACCCACTGCACCATCCGTGCCGCCTAATAATAATAATAATAATAATAATAATAATAATAATAATAATAATAATAATAATTATTATTATTATTATTATTATTATTATAATTATAATAAAGTAATAAACCTTCCATTGCTTAAGAGCACCTTGAAGGTGAGATACTCATCTCAGCCAGCTCTGGGCATAGGGGCAGGTATTGACTTGTTGGTTTGTTGTGTTTTACAGTATGGTGTACTGGTGTTTTACAGTAGTGATGCTGTTATTTGTATTGTCATATTAAGCAGAAGTTCTAGCAGGTTACTGAAGATTAAATCTGACACAAGCATTAATTTAACTTAAGTGTCACCCCAAACATTTACCTTCAAGAAGTAACACATGGCCACATCTAATGGAATAGTAGGGCCAATCACACACACAAGTACTCACTCACATTCGCACATGCACATACTCATCACCATCACAAAGAGCCATTGATACAGTGTGTGTGTGTGTGTGTGTGTGTGTGTGTGGGTGAGCATGGCTCTGAGTGTGTGTGTGTGTGTGTGTGTGTGTGTGTGTGTGTGGGTGAGCATGGCTCTGAGTGTGTGTGTGTGTGTGTGTGTGGGTGAGCATGAGCATGGCTCTGAGTGTCTGTGTGTGTGTGTGTGTGTGTGTGTGCCAGTGCCAGCGTGGCTCTGTGTGTGTGAGCATGGCTGTGTGTGTGTCTCTGTGTGTGTGAGTGTGTGTGTATACAGTGCAGGGCTGGGGTGTGTGTATGTATGTGTGTGTGTGTGTGTGAGTGTGTGCAGTGCAGGGTTGGGTGTGTAGGTGTGTGTGTGTGTGTGTGTGTGTGTGTGTGCAGTGCAGGGTTGGGTGTGTAGGTGTGTGTGTGTGTGTGTGTGTGTACAGTGCAGGGTTGGGTGTGTGTGTGTGTGTGTGTGTGTGTGTGTGCGAGTGTGTGCAGTGCAGGGTTGGGTGTGTAGGTGTGTGTGTGTGTGTGTGTGTGTGCGTGTGTACAGTGCAGGGTTGGGTGTGTGTGTGTGTGTGTGAGTGTGTGCAGTGCAGGGTTGGGTGTGTGTGTGTGTGTGTGTGGGTGTGTGTGTGTGTGAGAGAGAGAGTGTGTGGGTTTTGTAGAATAAGTCTTTGTTTGACAGGCTCAGCTGTTGTCTTGGTTCTCTGTGGCGACAAGAGCTGCTGGGCCACCTGCCCCTCTGATGACCTACTATGGTAACACCCCCCCCCCCCCCTCCACACGCCCTGCCCGCACACACCCCCCGCACACACCCCCCCGCACGCCTGCCCACCTCCGCCTACTGCCCCAACACACGCATCATCTTACCACCGCCATCTTACACGGCTTCATGCAAACCTTCCGTTTCTGCTTGGAAGCAGACTGCATATGTAGGGATGTCTGTGCGTGCGTTTGTGAGTGTGTGTGTGTGTGTGTGTGTATGTAAACCTTAATTGTTGTCTTTACCTGTGATATTTGTGTATTATGATGATACCTATGCTAGCTTTGTTTGGCTAGGTAAGCAGTACATACATTTGTGTGTTGCAGTATTACAATTTAAAAAATGTTGATGATCAAAAAATAGGCCCTGGTCCTTATCTTTGTTGTACAGGTAGCAGTTGAAATTGTACTTCCCTCTCGGGTCTTTCAGTGCACTTATCCCTGGTTATGGGTATGCACTTTGTTGTACGTCCCTCTGGATAAGAGCGTCTGCCAAATGCCAATAATGTAATGTAATGTGCAGCATAGTGCCCCCCACAGACACACACACACAGACAGACACACACACAGACACACACACACACACTCACATACACACACACATGCACACACACTCACACAGACACACACACACACACACATGCACATGCACATGCACACACACAGACACACACACATGCACACACATAGACACACACATACACACACACACACACACACACACACACACACACACACACACACATACACACACATATTCTGTCTCTGTCTCTCTGTTCATGCTGTCACATTACTAGACACTCTTTGTGTCTTTCAGCTTCAATAGCAGTTGAGAAAAAAAGACCATTCTGAGAGTGACGCGCTGGCAGTGACACTGCCCCAGCACCCCTCTGTAAGAGCCTATGAAAGGCCATTTGTATGGATGTGCGTTTCAGGAGAAGGTTTTTACGAGATCTGACTCGCAGGTGAATGAGAGCATCGAAGCTACGCCTTCGCATTTGGAAATGCCGAAAAGGACGCAGTCCAGATTAGGTGGTTTTCACAGCGAGACGCTCTCCTGGCCGACGTTGAAAGACCTGCCGTCTCTGAAATAGTGCCGTGCGTGCGTTCGGCGAGAAGAATCCACACGATACACGGAACATTTCCAGTGCGGCCGCACTGACATCGTCTCGCAGCTGTGCGATAAATCACGCGCTGCGGCGTGTAAAGCTGTCCCACAATGCCGTGCTCCGGTCCATACAGACGGCACCATCGGCGCTCTGTGTGAGGTTTCCGCTTTTATGAACGCACAACTCGTCTCACGCATATTTATTAGCCTCTTACTGCCTGTTTCTGATCAAAGGCTCTGAGAGATTGAACACGAACAGATTTAATGCGGCCCAGAATTTAATCTGAAATTAAATACCCATGTGGGATTTTCACAACATTAAAATTTCACATAATATAAGCGCAATTGGTACTTAATTTCATGTACCGGGTGTTCACATTAATTTATTAACAATTTGTCACATCACTATGAATGTTGAGTTCATATGCTCATTATTACAATGGATTGGTTTTTGTGAGGGCCTCGCCTCCACACACCCACAGCACAGTGCCCCCTGGGGGAAGGGTGGCAGCCATTTTGAACCAGGCTTATTCTAAACTAAAATGGCGAATAAGCAAAGAGCCAAAATGAGTTATATATGACTGATTTATGAATATTTGGATCGAGCACTTAGACATGACAGACTTTCTTCCTTTCGTCACCGTGGTTACGTCAGCTGTGCACAGTACGGACCCACAGTGCCCCTGATCCCTGTGTATTTGGGGCTTGCAGACACCTGGAACACTTCTGACATCAGCAACGCCCCGTTAATGTCCCCCGGCTAGCCTGACCCGCACGCCTCTGGACTGCGGGACAAACCGGGGTACCTGGAGGAGTCCCACACGGACACGGGGAGAACATGCAGACTGCACATGCAGACTCCCGAATCGCAGAAAGGCAGCTACGAGAGCCAGGGTTCTCTTTCACACAAGATTTTGTGATAAATTGAGCTCGGATCATCCCTGACAGAACACTCCCCACAGCTCTGTCATGAGCAGTCTCGCTACGTAATTGAGTCGCCCCCCCTCCTGAGAGATGCTGACAGTGATTCAGAGATGCAGAGGCGCACGGGAGATTAGCTCTGGGTGCCACTGCAGCGTCCGACAGGAAGCAGCATCGATTTAAGCCGCACTCCGAGGTTCATCACCACCTCTTTTTCATCCTTGCTGTCTGTGACGGCGAGCCACATTCAATCCCAAACCATAACTCTGTCCTTTATCAAACAAGAACACACATCATACACCTCTATAACACTGCATTCAACCTGAAACATCACCCTGCCCTTTATCAAACAAGAACACATGTCACACAACTCTATAACACTGCATTCAACCTGAAACATCACCCTGTCCTTTATCAAACAAGAACACACATCACACAACTCTATAACACTGCATTCAACCTGAAACATCACCCTGTCCTTTATCAAACAAGAACACACGTCACACAACTCTATAACACTGCATTCAACCTGAAACATCACCCTGTACACATCACACTACTCCCCTGCTGAAAAAAACAGCTCAAGTTAAGGTTTTGAAACAGCTGGTTGCTGGTTGACCAGCTCATACCCAGCTAGACCAGCTTATGACCAGCTTGTCCAACTCAATTCAGTCACGCTGGCTTTGAGTATTATGAAGAGATATACCAGCATTGATACAACCCAGCATCTTCACGGCAGTAGTGAGAAGATTATCAGCTGGATGAAGTCAACATTGGTCCTTAACCTCAACGTTATTGCACCATCTACATGGGGGCTAGTATAATGATCTATTGTATACTGAATGGGGGATTCTCAGGCCTTCTTGTGCTAAACAAACGTCCTTCAGGGACATAAATGTTTCCCTCAGTCATCCAACAGTTTAACGAGGCCTCATGGTTTCCTGGGTTTATTTAAGGCTTAGGATGAAATATTCTACTTTTAACCGACAGTTCCCGCTCTGCTAATTGTCGCCTATTGTCGATGAATACCTTCGCGCTCCAGCCCAGGCACACAATGCCGCGTAGCCGCTAAAGACAGGCTATGCGGGGAATTCCGGGCGGAGCGTTTATTTAAAACCTGTTGATCCGGGGAAGGGTGGAAAAACAGATTAACGGGGCGCAGCGACGCCCACGGTGCCGCCATCTCTGGCACGCCAGCGGAGACACCGTTAGAGACGCCAGCGGAGACGCCATCAACCCCGCGGCTCGTTGAGCATGAAGACGGAGCGACCTTTCTGCTCGGCAACCGCAGCGCTAGCCCTGCCCCGCCCCCCCAGGGCCTGACTAATCAGTGCCCTCTTTCTGGGAACCAATGGAAACGCACGTGTGTCACACCCCCCCCTGGGACCAAGAAGATGGCGGAATATGGTTAATATGGTTGGCATTTTATATAGCGCCTTTATCCAAAGCGCTGTACAATTGATGCTCCTCCATTCACCCATTCATACACACACTCACACACCGACGCTGATTGGCTGCCATGCAAGGCACCAACCAGGTCGTCAGGAGCATTTTGGGGGTTAGGTGTCTTGCTCAGGGACACTTCGACACAGCCCGGGCGGGGGATCGAACCGGCAACCCTCCGACTGCCAGACGACTGCTCTTACTGCCTGAGCCAATGAGACGACTGCTCTTACTGCCTGAGCCAATGAGACGACTGCTCTTACTGCCAGAGCCAATGAGACGACTGCTCTTACTGCCAGAGCCATGTCGCCCCTCATGGGAATGGAATGGTTTGTAAAACTCTGTTAAAAAACCGTAGCACAGATCTGGGTTCAAATAGTATTTGTTTTGGATATAGTGCTCATTCTGTGTAAACCCCACCCATCTGCTCCGGACAAGAACAATAGATCACAGAAAAGTATTTGAATCCAAAATAAATACCATTTGAACCCAGGTCTGGCACTTAGTAGAGTTGGCTGACTTTTAATTTTCATTACGATGACCTCCACATCAGATCGAATCTCGTGTCTCGAGAGCTGAAGCTGCTACAGTGTGTGCCCCCGTTTCTTGTGTGCATTCCTGTTCTGTTTACATACTTTTGTCTGTCTATGGGTCTGGGAGCAGGTAACCGTATCCACGGGGCTGCGGGTACACTTTCCCGGCCGACCGCGGTCAGCTATGCGGTCTTTCCCGAAACCAATCCGCCGCATTCCGCCGTCTTCTGACACGGGAGAAGGTCAGAGCAGCGTAGCGCCAGATTTAACCCGGAGGAACGAGTGGAGCTTCCCCGGGCGGTATTTTTATTCCGCGGATAACGTCTGGGAGAGGTCCCCTTTCCTCCGTGTCCCAGCAGGAATCTCCAAACCCGTTTCAGGACATCGCTCGCATAGTTTCCACAAAACTATTTTACACAAGCGATCAAACTGCCTTGTGTGTGTGTGTGTGTGTGTGCATGCATACGTGTGTGTGTGTGTGTGTGTGTTATCTCCATCACAAAGTCCAGGGTATCCTCACTCTTCACATGGGAGTGGGGATGTGATGAAGCTTTCAGTAGCTATGAACCTAGACTACTGCCTCTTCCTATCTGAATTTCCACAGTGCTGTACCACAACACAGCACTACACAACAACACAGAACACAACACTACACAACACAGCACAACACCACATTACACAACAACACAACACCACACAACACCGCACAACACAGCACAACACAGCACAACACAACACAACACAACACAACACAACACAACACAACACAACACACCACAACACTACACTACACTACACAATATAGCATAGCATACTGATGAGAACATGCCATTCAGCCCAGCAATGCCTTTTCCTAGTTTAGTGCACCTACTCAGTTTACATAAAAGCGAAATAGTATCCAGTGCTATATCAAGCCTGGTCATGAAAACCCCCAGTGCTTCTGCCTCCACCCCTGCAGGGGGCGCTGTAACTGAACCATGTGCTACTGTACCTTCCCATGAGCCAGTGTCTATGTGTAACGGGAGAGATATTGCCTGAGTCTGCGGTAGGATTTGAACCCCAGCCTCTCACTCGTCCAAATATTTCTTGGACAAACGCGTTACCAGTCAACAGAAGTCAGTCAGCTAGGAAGGGGATACTCATACAGTAGGAAGTGGATACTCATACAGTAGGAAGGGGATACTCATACAGTAGGAAGGGGATACTCATACAGTAGGAAGTGGATACTCATACAGTAGGAAGGGGATACTCATACAGTAGGAAGGGGATACTCATACAGTAGGAAGGGGATACTCATACAGTAGGAAGTGGATACTCATACAGTAGGAAGGGTATACTCATACAGTAGGAAGGGGATACTCATACAGTAGGAAGGGGATACTCATACAGTAGGAAGTGGATACTCATACAGTAGGACGGGGATACTCATACAGTAGGAAGGGGATACTCATACAGTAGGAAGGGGATACTCATACAGTAGGAAGGGGATACTCATACAGTAGGAAGTGGATACTCATACAGTAGAAAGGGGATACTCATACAGTAGGAAGGGGATACTCATACAGTAGGAAGGGGATACTCATACAGTAGGGAGGGGATACTCATACAGTAGGAAGGGGATACTCATACAGTAGGAAGTGGATACTCATACAGTAGGAAGGGGATACTCATACAGTAGGAAATTGATACTTTTTTGTATGTTTTTGATTGGCCCAGACAGTTTTTTATGTGCAGTGAAGGAGATTTTAAATTACAGAATGACCAGCTAACATTACAATTACCGGCATAAAAAAATGAAATTATTTTGCCCATATACTCACAGGTTAATTGGTTTCTGGACCATCAACCAGTGGAAAATATTTAAAATTATTTTCCGGTTTGGAATTTAAAGCCAGTTTTCCAGCTTGATGGAAATACATAAAAATAAATACCTCCTTACCTCCTTGTGATACCTGTCAACCAGTGATAGAACACTGATCATTTCTAAGGTGTGTGGTAGAGTTACTGAGTAGATGCAGTGATGAATTACTGATCATTTCTAAGATGTGTGTGGTAGTTACTGGGTAGATGAAGTGATAGATCACTGATCATTTAGAAGGTGTGGGTGGTATCTCCTTAGCAGCTGAGTGAGTGGGTAGTTGAATGACCCGTCCTTGAAGCTTAATTTGGGGGGGGCGGTCATGCCAGGTGTGGGGGTCAGGGTACCCTGGGAATGGGGGTGTTCATAGCTCCATTAGGGCCACCCCCTAACCAAGGCTTAATGGTGCATGAAGAGCACATTACCCCCCTGCTGAGCCTGCGGTCTGCCCCGGGCCAGAGCCGTCTCATTGGCTCAGGCAGTAAGAGCAGTCGTCTCATTGGCTCAGGCAGTAATAGCAGTCGTCTCATTGGCTCAGGCAGTAAGAGCAGTCGTCTCATTGGCTCAGGCAGTAAGAGCAGTCGTCTCATTGGCTCAGGAGGTAAGAGCAGTCATCTCATTGGCTCAGGCAGTAATAGCAGTCGTCTCATTGGCTCAGGCAGTAAGAGCAGTCGTCTCATTGGCTCAGGCAGTAAGAGCAGCCGTCTCATTGGCTCAGGCAGTAAGAGCAGCCGTCTCATTGGCTCAGGCAGTAAGAGCAGTCGTCTCATTAGCTCAGGCGGTAAGCAGTCGGAGGGTTGCCGGTTAGATCCCACCCTGGGTGTGTTGAAGGGTCCCCGAGCAAGGCACCTAAATGCTCCTGATGAGCTGGTCGGTGCCTTGCATGGCAGCCAATCGTCAATTGGTGTTTGAGTGTGTATGAATGGGTGAATCAGAAGCATCAACTGTACAGCGCTATATAAAATTCCAACCAACCCTAACAGACAGCAGGACCAGCTAAAGCTGTACCACAGGGGAGGCGGACTCCATCAGCAGTGGATAATGAAGGCTAACACACACTTTTAGAAATAAAGTGACAATGGAGGTACAGTACTACAGTGGGGGGTTGGCGCTCTCTGACAGACGGACTGAAAGCTCCGTATCTGACACAGCGCGACAGAACCTGACAGCTGTCTGTGTAACTATTACCTCACAGGGTCAAGAGCAGCTTTTACCAGCAGACCACATGGACCCTGTCCAGCGTGGTACGTAAGCACCACATAATAACACAACACAACAGCATTAATACTAACACAACTAAATAATAATAACAGAACACAACAGCATTATAATAAAATAACACAACAGCATTATAAAAAGATACAACATATATATAATCTTATTTACATATTATATACATATTACATATTATAATACTACTACTACTACTACTACTACAACTTCCAACAACAATCTACTACAATTGTATTGTTGTTGGAATTCCTTTGTATATTAAAAATCAAATATTATATTTGCAACTACATCACAATTAAAGTTTCAAGCTTTTTGAGATCATAGATGAAGTTTGAATGATGAATGAAAGAAAAAGCACCAGCTTCACTTCACAGAGCATTGATG
Source organism: Conger conger (assembly GCF_963514075.1). Classification (NCBI taxonomy): domain Eukaryota; kingdom Metazoa; phylum Chordata; class Actinopteri; order Anguilliformes; family Congridae; genus Conger; species Conger conger. The sequence continues at coordinate 1,310,656 of NC_083773.1, read as the reverse complement.
TCTGTTTGAAGCACACCACTCAGTCTGTGACACAAAGCAGCTCTGCCTTAAATGAGCCACTAAAATGGAGGATTTACATCAGACGATTAATTCAATATAATATACTCTGCCCAATTCTCCTCACCGCACATCGATCACCCTCCGTGCTTTTCACCAAAACTCACGTGTTACTGTTCAGGAGCCTTAATGCTCCGTCACTGTGCGTTAGCTCATCAGCATTCATCTCTGGGACAGTGATATCGTGGCGTTTATGTAATGTCGCTATGAAGGATTATGTCGGAAAAAAAAAAGTTGTGACAACGTTAGAGAACACTGGTCATTTTACATGTCTATTTTTATTTCAGAGTACTGGAGCTCATGCCAAAGACGAAGACATCCAAACTCAACAAGCTACCAGTCTTAATTACAAGCAGTATACAAAGTCACAGCCAGTAGTCACAGTCCAGGAACTATTTACCAACAGAGAGAGAGTGCGAGAGGGAGAGAGAGAGAGAGACAGAGAACGAGGGCGAGAGGGAGAGGGCAGAGAGAGAGAGGGAGAGGGAGAGGGAGAGGGAGAGGGAGAGGGCAGAGAGAGAGAGGGAGAGGGAGAGGGAGAGGGCAAGGGGGCGTAAGATGCCTTCTGAGGGAGAGGTCTGTCCGTGTGACGGAAATCCCCCCGGTGGCTGGGCCCAGGCCTGCTGAACATGACACCACTTGCACTAAGACAGGGACAGCTGTGAATGCACATCGCTCCCATTCTGTTTGTTGTCCGGGATTAAAGCCCCTCCAAGCAGCCAGTAACTTTCTACCACAGGACCCCGAACTCCCGGACACTTCCTCTGACTTAAAAGGCTTTCAGCGAGCCAGAGTGGACACATTGTGAAGCCTCCCCCGTTCATTCTAAAAAACGCCGCTGGGCGTGTTCAAACGAGAGTGGGCGCATGGAGCAAAGGCTCATGGGACATGGGGATGCACCCCCCATAAGTCCTGACAGAAATGAATTTTGGAAAAGAGGATGATCTCACAAAGGCAAAAACGCAAATCATCTCCATGTGTAGTCTAGTCGCAGCAACTGGATCAATCAAATGGAAGGAAATTGAAAACGAAGACTTCAGCATAGCTTTCAACTTTCGTAGGCAACATCCATCTAGGCCACACAGCGCCTAATCACTCCCAAATTCAGCATGTAAGACATTGCTGCCTGTTGTCCTTCATAATGCAACAGTATTGATCATCAGTCAAAATAGGATAGGACATTTTATATGACATCTTGTTGCTAAAATAAAGGATAACATAATCTATGTAGATTCTGTGTGGTAATTTTTACAATTGAATGAATGGTGATCAGGCTATTTGACCAAATAAAATCTACTATCTTCATTTGAAGTATTCCCATGACTGGTATCTCAGAAGTTCTGGCCAGAAAAACGTTCTGGACTGACAGGGACAGGGAAAGAAATGGGAAAGAAGTCCCCCAATCCTACCGTCCTCTCCTTCACTCCCTCACTCCTCCTCTCTTCCTCTCCCTCTCTCCGGTTTTACCATGTATGACTTGCTTTTCTCTAACCCTAGTCTATCATTTACAGACATTCAGAAACATTAGACTTTATATTCTACAGACTGTTTCACCTTATTTGAAAGTTATAAAAAAAAATTGTGTCATATGGGCTGACTAGGTGTCCTCGTTTTCATGAAATGTTCTGACCAGGCAGGATTTAGGATGAGGATAAATTCCTAAAAATGTGCAGTTAAGTTTCCTTCATCACATAGATAGTACTGTATATAAGCCTATTAATATGCTCATAGTATTATGCAGTATTGTGTTCATTGTATTATGTAGTATTGTGTTCATCGTATTATGCAGTATTGTGTTCATAGAATTATGTAGTATTGTGTTCATAGTATTATGTGGTATTGTGTTCATAGTATTATGTAGTATTGTGTTCATAGTATTATGCAGTATTGTGTTCATAGTATTATGTGGTATTGTGTTCATAGTATTATGCAGTATTGTGTTCATAGTATTATGTAGTATTGTGTTCATAGTATTATGTAGTATTGTGTTCATAGTATTATGCAGTAGTGTTCATATTATGCAGTATTGTGTTCATAGTATTATGTGGTATTGTGTTCATAGTATTATGCAGTATTGTGTTCATAGTATTATGTGGTATTGTGTTCATAGTATTATGCAGTATTGTGTTCATAGTATTATGTAGTATTGTGTTCATAGTATTATGCAGTATTGTGTTCATAGTATTATGCAGTATTGTGTTCATAGTATTATGCAGTATTGTGTTCATAGTATTATGTTCATGATACCCGCTGCTGTCCTCTTTTGAAATCCAATACACAGTATGTTCACCGTTTATTAAATGACTCCACCGATATGCAGCCTCCAATATTCAGTGAGCGTTAAATACGCTTTAACACCGTTTCGATTTGGGACGAAACATTAGCCCACCTGTCAATCAGTAAATGTAGCCTCCGCGCCAGACTCATTCCTGTTTTATGGAAGCCAAAATTCCATCCCAGCGGAAAGGCTTCGTAGAATGTTACACACGCTAACCTTAGCGTTCCCAGTTTAGCCTGGGACAGACATAGCAGGGGCATAGCACTGGATTTGAACCCGTAGCTGCCAGGGCAGAGTGCTTTGCCCTATTGCCCAGAGAGGACACCACAGAGGCGTCTGTGTGGTAAATTACAGGGAAGAACTGACAGAGGAGAATGTGATTTAGCTGGTTAGCATTGCAGCACAGAGGGGGATGTGATTTAGCTGGTTAGCATTGCAGCACTGAGGGGGATGTGATTTAGCTGGTTAGCATTGCAGCACAGAGGGGGATGTGATTTAGCTAGCTAGCATTGGAGCACAGAGAGGGATGTGATTTAGCTTGTTAGCATTGCAGCAGCTCCCCGGTCCTTTAGCCCGGGCTAATGGGTGAGTTACACACACTGCCACATTAAAGGTACAATAGATTCAATTTCTGTGTTAAAACATTGTTACAAGACCATTGTAAATCCCTTCCTATCATTGAAAAAGGCTCACTGACGTGTTGACTCACCCTCTGCTGAATTTATAGTCCTTAAATTCGGGTTTCAAAATATACAGTTGATGGCCTGACACTCTGTGCCAAAACACTGTATAACTGTACAATAATTCAAGCTCATTGGTTGAAAATTGGTCTTAATTGCCACAGCCAATGACGTTTCAACGTCAGCATGTTTACAGAGAAGAATGTTGCTGCTATTCCTCTCTTGACCATTAGAAGTTCAAAATTACCTATTGTACCTTTAAAACAGTCATACACAGTCTCACAGAAACACTGTCCTTTTTACCAGCACAGACTTATTGCAGGTGCTCTGTTGTAGATGCAGTACACTGTGTGTGTGTGTGTGTGTGTGTGTGTGTGTGTGCGTGTATGTGTGTGTGTCCGTGTGCATGTGTGCACATCTTTGTTTGTGCGTGTCTGTGCCTGTCACACACACACACACACACACACACCAACTATAGCTTGATAGAGATATTATTTCCACCATGTTATTATTCAGCTATGATTGATTTCCCCTATATTACCATTCTCGGTGAATGTTGTAGGGCCAAACGGCCAAGCTGAAGGTCCACATTGAGTGAACCCGTAACTATGGCACGGGAACCCGTAACTATGGCACGGGGACTCCAAACTCTTACACCCTGTCGCCATGGCACCCCACCTGGAGCAGTGCATCTGTCACAGTCACTACGGCGACCAGCTCTCCCTGCCACTTGGTAACAGGGCAGCATAATATTTTTCTAGGGGTGAGGAGCCAAGCATGAGAGAGCGGGCCGCATTCCTGGACTAATGTGACCACGTTCTGGACATTTCTGCACAACAAGCCGATTCACCCCGCCCCCCTCAGACCCCCCCCCCCCCCAGCTGTCCCACAATGTGCTGCTGCCTGTCACTCCCGAGAACAGGCCCATCGCCGGTGGGGACGCGTCCGTCAGCGGGGGAGCGTGTGGCCCCCTCACTCACCTTCGCCGTCCCGTCCCGTCCCGTCTCCAAACGACTTTCGGCTGCTGACACTCTCACTGCCGCGAGGGTGCCCTGCCGCGTCCCCGGGACCGGCCGGCATGCTGCCGGGATAGGTGCGTTTAATTTTAGCCTTGGAGGTGACAACTGTGGAAAATTTAATTCCCTTTCCTTTTCCATCTATATCTCAGACACCAACCACATGACTTACTATTATGGTAAGCACTGTTACATCAGCCGTACAGTAATATATTATATATATTATATGTATCTTGGTGAACAGAAGCAAACCTGAACTGTAAATGTTTCATCTACATTAGCCTGCTTCCAGGACCAGCGTAACATGACATGACTTGACATGACATGACATAAGGAAGAGAACAGGAACATAAGGAATGCTCGCCTTGCTGGGTTGAAAAAGTGCACCTACTGCTTAGTTTGCCCAAAAGCTAGATATGTAGTGTCTAGCACAGTGTGAAACCCGGTCTTGAAAACCTCCCCAGTGTTCCCACCTCCACTACAGCGAGCTATTCCCCGCAGCGACCACTCTCTGTGTAACAGGCTATTTCCCAATGTCTGTGCAGAATTTATCCTTTGCCGGTTTCCATTTATGTCCCCCTCGTTCTGACTGTTTTCCTCTGATTGTGTTAGACTGCCAATCGAGCAGAACATTCTGTTCACTAAAGACCTTAAATTGAGTCGACATTATCGCTCCACTCAGAAGCTGTATAAAGATCTATACGCCTTAAACACGTCCGTCTCTAGCTGCGCTCTGTAGGGAGTAATGCTGTGATGTTAGGAATAAAGTGAAAGGGGGGGAGACCTCCACAGAATGAGTATTTATTACTGCTGACCCAGAGGACAGGTGTGCCTGCCCCCTGCCCCCCCCCCCCACCCCTCCCCACAGAACACTGAGACTCCTGCCCCCCAGGAGAATTTACTGCTCGGAGACAAACACAGGGAGGGGTTTTATTCCAGGGGCCTCAACGTCTGAATAACCACCGTAAGTGCTCCAGAAATATCACTAAAGCACATCCATTTCAGCTCTAAACCCTGATATGCAGTACATATATAGGATATATGGCAAAGAAGAACAAGTTATGCTCAAATCTACACCTTTTTAAAAGCTGATAGGTGATAGCTGTGTGCCCTCATCAAGGTGTAAGGAACGGGATAAATAATTGAAACAAGAAAAAGTAAAAATGAGTAAAAAATTAAAAACATAGAAGTATTTACCTGCGTGCACTCTGAGGCACACTATTTATTATAAGAAAACGTAAAACACTCTGGCACTTTGGCAATAACAGGTGTATATGTTAAATTAACATCGTCAGGTTTAAACGGTGGATGACTTTTCATAGAACAGAGGTGCAACAATATCACGTGCTTAACCCCCCCCCCCCCCCCCAATATCACTCTCTGTACCACGCCGCTCTGTACTGTACGTGTGACAGGGGCACCTGTGTCCCCATGGCAACCCCCCTGCCCCCTCCCTCAGTGACAGCAACAGTGTGTGTGTTTGCCCATGTGTGTTTGGCAGTGCGTGTTTGGCAGTGCGTGTTTTACTGTGCGTGTTTGCCCATGTGTGTTTGGCAGTGCGTGTTTGGCAGTGCGTGTTTTACTGTGCGTGTTTGGCAGTGCGTGTTTGCCCATGTGTGTTTGGCAGTGTGTGTTTGGCAGTGTGTGTTTGGCAGTGCGTGTTTGGCAGTGTGTGTTTGGCAGTGCGTGTTTGCCCATGTGTGTTTGGCAGTGCGTGTTTGGCAGTGTGTGTTTGGCAGTGCGTGTTTGGCAGTGTGTGTTTGGCAGTGCGTGTTTGCCCATGTGTGTTTGGCAGTGCGTGTTTGGCAGTGCGTGTTTGCCCATGTGTGTTTGGCAGTGCGTGTTTGCCCATGTGTGTTTGGCAGTGCGTGTTTGGCAGTGCGTGTTTGGCAGTGCGTGTTTGCCCATGTGTGTTTGGCAGTGCGTGTTTGCCCATGTGTGTTTGGCAGTGTGTGTTTGGCAGTGCGTGTTTGCCCATGTGTGTTTGGCAGTGTGTGTTTGGCAGTGCAGTGAATGACTCAAACATGCCTCATTACATTACATTATAATCATTTGTCAGACGCTCTTATCCAGAGTGACGTACAATAAAGTGCAAATCATAGCCAGGGACAAGTGCGCTGAAAACCCTAGAGGAAAGTACGCTTCCAAGTGTTAGAGTGATCACATGGAGGAACCCTTGTAACATACTCAGATAAACTGAGTAGTAATACCGCAGTTTTGGCAGCTAGAGCACTAAGAATAGCAGAGCAGTGAAACGCAGGTGCGATCGGTACATACAGCGCACACGCACACGCACACGCACACGCAGGCCCTCCACACTGCCTCTTTGTGCCCGGCAGCACCCGTGCCCATCCATCACCCGCTAACCTGACAGACTGCAGCCCAGCCAGCCTGTCCACCGCGGCCTGGGGCTTGAGTTACACAGGCCAGGCAGAGCGTGTACACACCCCCGTCTGAACGCACACACACCCCCGTCTGAACACACACACCCCCGTCTGAACACACACCCCCAACCCCCCTGTCTGAACACACACACCCCCGTCTGAACACACACACCCCCGTCTGAACACACACACCCCCGTCTGAACACACACCCCCAACCCCCCTGTCTGAACACACACACCCCCGTCTGAACACCCCCCCCCACCCCCCACCCCCTGTCTGAACGCACACACCCCCACAATCACTGTACACCCCCCCCCTGTCTGAACACACACACCCCCACAATCACTGTACACCCCCCCCCCTGTCTGAACACACACACCCCCACAATCACTGTACACCCCCCCCCTGTCTGAACACACACACCCCCACAATCACTGTACACCCCCCCCCCCCCGTCTGAACACACACCCCCACCCCCCCTGGTCTGAAAGCACACACCCACCCCGGAGCCAGCGGCCGCTCTTAACGAGCAGCATTAATTAGGTGACGGAGGGGG